>NC_064858.1:15414360-15696860 GCF_024139225.1 Suncus etruscus | reverse complement strand
AAGCAAATACAAGGGACAGAGAAACAAGTTCACTCATACTAAAAGGAGAGTAATATAAGAAAAACAGAGAACAGAGAAACTCTTAACAATTCTGGAGGGCATGGATGTAGGGAAGACATGTGAAACTTATGGACTAGAAGAGATTACAAGAGATCAACCTTGTTCAAGTCTTAAACTTGAACAAGACAACTATAAAAATACTTTGTGACAATCAGCAAAACTGGTATTATTTGATAACTTAAAGAAAAAACACTCTGTATTCAAAGAAGATCTTTACCCAGCAAAATAGATGTATGTATGTATGTATGTATATATATATATATATATGATTTTTTAAAAAAAATGATTCAGGGGAAGCCTGAGTGATAGCACAGTAGAGAGGGCATTTGCCTTTCATGTGACTGACCTGAGTTCTATCCCTCGTATCCCATAGGGTCCCCTGTGCCTGCCAGAAGTGATTTCTGGGTTCAGAGCCAGAAGTAACCCTTGAGTACACCCAGGTATGGCCCCAAAACCAAAATCCAAAAAATAAAAATAAATAAAATAGATTCAGGGGTCAGGAGATACTATTAGTAATTGGATCATATGTTAGGTATTAACCTGATGTAGGTTTGATCCCTGGCATCATATGATCCTTTAAACATCATCAGGTATGAATCTGGAAGACCCAGCACTACAGGTCCTAAGTAGCATGGGATCTTAGGCCCTTAGACTGAACCACTGTCCTGGTTGACCAATCATTAGAGATGCCCATAGGCCTCCAGAGCAACACTTGGGAACATCCTCCCTTACAAAGAGTCAATGGAAAACTGGGAAGAAACTAGAAATAAAATAAGACTAACGAGATAATTTTTGGAGTTGAATGCAGGTTTGATAAACTATGGTATACCTTTGTGTATTTAAAGTTTCCCATCATAAAATGTCAATTCAAACAAAAAGGACTGTTTTAAAATTCTCTTATGGGTAGGAGTTCTTTCTAGATATAGGTGGATAGATACCTGCAAGGGCTATTGAGATATAATAGAAAGAACAGACCCTTGGTTTCAGGGAAGTTGGGGATGCCATCACTATACTCTCCATAACAAAGTTCTATTATCTCTAGCCTCATAGCGCATTATAAATTTGTTCGCACAGTCTCTCATCTAGCATATTTAAATAGCATTCTACCTTATCCACTAGCTTTCTGTGCACCCTGAAATCAGTTCTCTATCCAATTTTTACAAAAAGTGAATGAGAAGTTGGAGACAGTTGAAAGGGTGGGGACATGTTTTGCATGTTTATAGGCCTGAGTTTAACCCTCAGTACTGTATGGTTCTCCCAAGAAACATTGGGCATGACCAAAGAGTAGAGAGTGGCTCTTGAATACAACTGGTTTGGGCACTAAACCAAAAACTAAAAAAAAAAAATTTTGTGGTATGAGGTAAAATTATTAAAATGCTTAAAAATATCACACCTGCTTCTCACAAACTTAACTCTAGATTTCTTTTTGTGTTCCCGATATACTTATAACTTTGTATCTCAACATTTTCTTTCTCTTTTG
This sequence comes from Suncus etruscus, assembly GCF_024139225.1. NCBI lineage: Eukaryota > Metazoa > Chordata > Mammalia > Eulipotyphla > Soricidae > Suncus > Suncus etruscus. The sequence goes on along the minus strand of NC_064858.1, from coordinate 15,695,320 downwards.
CACTGGTCTTAACTGTTTTCTAAAACTTGCTTCTTGTACCAAGACCATTCCTAGAATGACTTTTTTCCAATCTGTAAAAAATACTACTTTTTTTTTTTTTTGGTTTTTGGGTTACACCCAGCAGTGCTGAGGGTTTACTCCTGGCTCTGCACCCCAAAATCACTCCTGGCAGGCATGGGGAACAATATGAGATGCTGGGATTTGAACCACCATCAGTCCAGGGTTGGCTGCAATGCAAGGCAAATGCCCTACCACTGTGCTATCTCTCCAGCCCCTCAATATTTAAGTCTTAGTTTATATTATCTGCTAAAAAGAAACTTTAATTCACTACTCTACCCCAACTCATGATAATTTTCTTCCTTTCAATCAAAATTTTTGTTTACATACTTCTTTGCTTTTATTTTGTTTTGCAGATTTTAGTCTTTTTTTCCTATTACAACATTTTTGAAAACAAACAAAACAAAAAAACAAATAAACAAAGGGGGCCGGAGAGATAGCACAGCGGCATTTGCTTTGCAAGCAGCCGATCCCAGGAACCTAAGGTGGTTGGTTCGATATCCCGGCATCCCATATGGTCCCCTGTGCCTAACAGGAGGGGGGCTATTTTCTGAGCAGATAGCCAGGAATGACCCCTGAGCACCGCTAGGTGTGGCCCAAAAAAACAAAAAATAAACCAACCAACCAAGACAAACAAAAAACATTTTTTGTGTTTAATTTTTTACAGTATAAAACAAAGAAATGCAACATACTGCTAAAGACAGGATGGTGACTTTTTGCTCACACAAAGGCCATGATTCCTATTTCTAGTAAACTAAACAGACTATAAGAGGTAGAAGATGGCTGACCAATAGCATCATAATTTTTCTTAAAAGAATCTATAAATACACATTCCCCCTGCTACTTAAAGGAAAATTTTCCTGTTGATTCTTACCATATGAAAGATGCATATTTCTATTTTAGCAGGGCCAATGCACAGAAAAATATCTAAATTACAGTGTTATTATAAAAATGTGATAGTAATGAAATTCTGGCTAAAGAGGATGCTAAATGAAATAATATATATTTAAGGAATCCAAAATTAATAAGAATAATAAAAGGTTGTTTAGTTAAAAAAGCTGTAGGTGCACAGCAATTTTTTTCCCAAGCTACTGGAAACAGTTCGCACTCATGACTAAGAAGACAAACACTGTGCTAATCACTCTGTCTTTGTTGATATAGTGAACTGTATCCTAAAGCAAAATTAGAAGACAGTAAACTTATCACTCTTAAATACAGTATTTCATCTTCTTATTAATTTATTTGTAGTGTTGGCTGTTTGCCATGAAATTTAATCTATTTTAAGTTACTTTCAAGTAATGAATTTAGTGGGTCCTTGTTCTCATTCTTAGGATATAAACTTCCTCATTTCCTGATTTCCCAACATAGGCATGTCTTTGATGCTCATGGTGGAAAGAATGATCAATGTTATGAAAATATGAAAATAAGGTGCCTTTTGGGGAAAAGGTCTCTATATATTTATGCTAATGAGATGACTCAGGGCTACTCATAGTAGAAAGAGCAATTATGTTATTATGATGAGTATTAAAAGCACTGAATTATATTCAAATAACCTCTAAGAGAGAAAGTAGCTAGAAATGAAACAACCTATATAATGAAGTATTATATATATATGATAATATCTATATAATGAAGTCTCCATAAAAACCAAAATAGTAGAAACTCAGATTTTTTTGGGTGAAGTTCCTGATAGTCGTACTCAGAGAATTTTCATGTTTACATGTCATGAGACAACCCTGAGTCTTTCCTACTGGAGTCCTCTTCACAACAACATTACCTGATGAGATCTAAGGGCTTGCTTTTTGTATATGCTCCGAGATGAGCCCATTCTCTGTATAAAAGGTATCGTTCGCTAGGGCAGGTAGGATCCTCTTGACGGATGGCCAAAGTTGCACTGGGAAGCAGAAGCAAATAAGAGAAACAACACAATCACCAAGTATACACAATATATTCATTTAAATGTGGGTTCCAGTACTTCACATGGCTTTGCACATGACCATCCCAGGTAGATCCCCTGACACCCCATAAAGTTACCTGAGCACCACCATGAATGATCCTGAGCACTGCCAGAGTGTGGCCCAAAAAAACAAACCAACAAAAAGGTGAACAAATATTCCAGAGATCAATGTCTTCTCATCTGCAGGGATAGAAAAACCACTAGAATTTAGTAATTTTTCAACTAGGGTTTTGACAACCTCTCGTGGGGCCATCTATCAGTGTCACTAGGGGAGAATGATAGTTCTAAATCTTTGAGGACACTGCTGATCTTTGGTTGATAATCTCTCAGATTACTTTTTGTTCTTACAAATGGGCCAATCAGAACAAATACAAAACTAGTATATTTTCCTACTTCCACAATGAATTCTCATATTTCCACAATGGAAGCCCACCTGACAGTTAGATGTTCTCTGTGGACAGTGGGAAAAATAGTCTAGGATTGTTAGTATTAGGATCAATTCTAAACCCAGGCATTCACTGTGTTCCAACTCAGCAGTTATGTAAGAAAATATAATACAGAAACAACAAGAGACAGTGGTATTATGTGGCATACCTAGTTTATTTAAGAAGCAAAATTTCCCATCTCTGCTTAAAATATTCTTATGCTAAAATGCCCTCCCCCATTTATTTTCCTTTCTCCTACATTAGACCCAGATTAATCACTCAGCTAGGTCTTAACAAGGTCTTAACCTCTATTTAACTGTCCTAAATACCAGAGGGGGCTCATTTCTCAGCCTGGATATGGGAAAAATGTGCTTAAATGAGGCTTTAGTGGGAAAAAAAAAAACCTGGGCTTGGGAGATGCAAACTGAATACTAAAGTAGCGTGGGCATCCTAGATGGTTATTTATAACAGATATTCTGTAAGAAATCTCCAAAGTTCATGTTCTGCTATAAATTGCTCATTTTGGGGGGGCAGCAACATATACCACTTGACTAGGAAGCTCAGAGTTGGTCTTTCCATCTTCTCTGCTATCTAATTATGCACCTGTCATGGGCATGCAACGTTATGCTATATGCTATACCATGCATATGTTTCATTATTTTCTTCACGTACAAGTATTACATAGTACAAAATGACTATAAATAATACTACAAATATTTACACAGTTATGAGTATCAATTGCAGTTTTTTTCTTTCTTTGATCATAGACTGAGATAAAACTGACAATGAATGGAACAAAGTACCAGTGCCATAACAGCAGATATTTCAGTGACAGAACTCTATTTAAATAGCTTACGCTCTTCCAAAACTTATGAAATTATTCAGGCTTGAAGCAGTCATATTTAAAATTTTCATTTCATAAGAGATGATAGCTAGATAAGTATTCTTAAATTTGAAGGGCTGCTGTTATTTCAGCACACAGACCTTTAAAACTGCCAACACTCTACTATATTACCATTTGTGACAGAACCCTGACAGATGTCTTTTTCAAAGCCCTATGATATTCCAGGCACAGCTGAAAATGGTATTTCAGGGAGAATACCATTATTCTGTGTAATAAAAACAAGATAAATGAGATGGTGTAGCATGTATTTGGAAGACAAAGAAGTGAGCTAATGCCTTTCTGGTTATTTATGAAAATAACAATGTACTTTCAATTTGCCAGGGGTTTTAATTAATTATTTATTTTTTATTTAGAGACTTAGAACATTCTCACTGATTAAATTGTTTATCATAACAACTTTGAATTATATATTATTATACACCATCTTATTAATGAAGAGATTGAGAAACAGGCTAACATGATTTTTCTCAAGTCAGAAGCGATGGGTATTTGGGCAACGTTCATACTTTTTGTTTTGTTTTGTTTTGTTTTGTTTTTGGTCATACCCAGCAGCACTCGAGTTATTCATGGTTCTATATTCAGAAATCACTCCTGGCAGGTTCGGGAGACCATATGGGATGCCGGGATTCGAACCATCATCCTTCTGCATGCAAGGCCAAATGCCTTACCTCCATGCTTATCTCTCCGGCCCCAATGTTCATCACTTTTAACTATTAACTAGTATGACTTTCACATTAACTACAGGAGAGTGCTGTTACTCACACATTCACTCAAACTGAGCTCTTTTCTATGCTGAGATTCAATAACAGGCTAAGTAAGCTGATTCCTTCCCTGAGTAAATTAATAATTTTGCAATTATAAACTGCTTTGACAAGGAAGAAACTTAAGGCCAAGATAGTTTTTCCTTAAACAACACAAAAACATACACTAGATATGTTATTTTATCTCAAGTTATTTTGACTTACATCATGGAGAGGGAAAGCTGCTTTGTAGATTCCAGAGCTTACAAGTTTGTTGATCCCCAAACTTCTTAATGTTATCTCTTACTTGATACTTGATCCGAGAAAGGATAAAGTAAACCTAAAGCAATTCCAAAATAGAAGGTGTGATTCGTGCAGCATAACCACCACTATTTCCTTTTGGAACAGGAGTCTATAAGCATTTATTTTTGCTATTTTCCTTTTCCAACTGCTATTTCATTTTTACAACTTCTGAAATAAAGTGACACCAATCATCCAAACCAGTACGGATTTCAACAGGACTGTTTCTAATCCTCCCCACAAATAGCAATGAAATTTGGTTTAGAAGACTTACAATGCGGCTTCTGGTGGCTGGGGTGAAAAAGGTATCTTTATCATGGATATAAAACTTCATATCCGGGTTCTTCTCAAATGGGGCAGTAAAAAACTCTTGCTCTGGCTTAATCAGACTTTCATCCACTTGGAGAACTTTGGTAAACCAATTAAAATTTCCAAAGGCTGAGGTCTTGGTTTTCAGATCATTGGGCTTCAGGGGGCAATTTGATGTGCATTAACTCTGCATATGTACATAACACTTCAAATGGGGCATGGACTTTTACAAATACAAGCCTGTCGTCATAAAACCTAGATTGGAAGAAAGAAAACACAAGCTGTAAAAACCAAACAAGCTGCTTTCACAAGTTTAGAACACATCTATTTCTCTCATTTTGTTGGTAGTTGGAACCATGTGAATGAATATACAGAACCACTTTGGAAAGTGAAGATAGAAAAAATTAAGAGTTGCAGACCACCACTGTAAATTTTAACTTTTAAAGGTAATTTCTTGGTTCAATGAACTGAATGCAATTGAAAATATTTTTTTCATGGTTCTTCCCATAAAATAACTAGTATTTTCAAAACAAGAAAAGCAAACTTTAGGCACTGCAGAGGAAGCTCACGTGAAACTCACCTGTATGAAGACCTCAGTTCAACCCTTGGGCACCTTCCCACCATCCCCAGTGCAAGCAACACTGAATGTAGGCGTAGTAGGCCTGTGAGCTCTACCTAAGTAGAACCTTGATAGCACCAAGTAATACTGGACCCAAGTAGCTCTGCACTGCTGACCCTGGACTGAACTAAGGAGTTTAACTTCACTAGGGAGTCGCCCTGAGTTCCTTCAACTTCTCCTGGGTTGGCCCTTTCCTTATTAATATATTGATCCAAATAAATGACTAAAATAAAAAGATTTATAATTATTTATTACAATGTAATTATGATAATAATGATCAAAAATTCTTAAACCATTCCCAAGAATGGGAGGGAACCTGAGACACTGGTGAGGGAAGCTGATGCTGATGGGGGGGACTGGTTTGTAGAACATAGTATATCTGAATCTCAACTATGATTGACTTTGTAAATAATGATAATTATAAATAATTTTTTTTAAAGTTAAAATTAAAAATTGTTTAAGTTTAATAATTTTTGAAGAGAACATAGTAAAATAAAATAGAAACTGTAGGAAGAAATTGTCTCAAAATACAATAACAAAATTGTTAAGCCAATAAGACTTTATTATATACCCATTTAATATCAAGTTGCATGGTCATTAAACATGATGTAAAAGAATTATATTTATTAATACAGAAGTGCATTTAAAGGGAAAATATATATATGAGCATATATTGCATGTGTGCAGCCCAAAATTCTTTCTATCCTTGGCACTGCCAATCCTGCTTGGCATGGGCCTCTTTCATTATCAGCACTACTGGGCATGGTTTCACAAATATCTCTACACAACACACAAAAAAAAATTTTTTGTGCCATACCTGGGGTTGTGCTCAGGGCTTACACTTGGCTCTGTGCACAAGGGACCTTATGTAGTGTTGAGGAGTTGAATCAGGATCAGGTTACATACAAGGCCTTTGGTCTCTTTCTGGTCTCCAAAACAACAGATTAATAACTAAAGTATAACTCTTCCTTTGAATCAGAAAAATGTACTAATTTTTATATATTTTTATATAAAATTTTATACATTTTGTATAAATATTTCTAATTGAATTTGCACATGTTTTTGTATAAACATTTTGTAGGAAATGTATTCAAGCTTACAAGGTTATAGGATAATTTAAATACAGATAATTTTTTACTTCCCAATTCTTACTTTTCTAGTTTTTGTCATAAACTATTATATGAGCAAAACTGTAATAAAAATGTAAATTATATAAATCACAAAAAAAAATTGGATGTAATTATCTTAAGATGGTGGTGCAGATACTAACTGTATTGACAAGTCTATGTCAATTAACAAACCATCGATCTCTTTAGCCACCACCAATTAAGCCCTTTAATCTAATAAATATATTCAGCCCCCCCTTAGGAAACTGTAGAATACAAATAATTAAGGATGGTGCTGGATGGCAGTGGATGGCGATGGATTTCTTTCTGCCACCCCAGGCCACATGGCTCTGCAACCCCATCCTGCCGGCGGGTTCCAGGCCCAGGTGAAAGGCGAAATCACTCACTCACATGCAGGCATTAGAAACCATCAGCTTTATTCAATGCCCTATTCACCACATGGTTGTGGCCTAATCTCGATAACCTTTTAAAGCATTCAGCCATTCTAGGCTACCCTGCGTCTTTAACACCTTTCAGGCCATCTTCCCTTTGGCCTCCATCCTGGTCCAAGACCAAAAGAGGCAACGACCCAAAAGCCAGAGCGCCCAGCAGCGCAGAAAGGCCCAAATCCCCTTCGTTCAAGGCTTATCTAACTTTTCCAAGACCCCTCCCAGGAATGGGCCGGGTCTTGCAGGTAAGGTCACACCTAATATCCGGTTCCCAAGACCCCTCCCAGAAATGGGTGGGTCTTAGGTATCTACACCCAAATCCAGGGTCTCAGCTAGGTACACCAACAAGGAACAATAGCATGATTCCCACAAATCTCTCTCAGGGAGGACAATTCAGAGGGTGGGATCTTAAGTTAAAATGTAACACCAGTCAGGTTTCTCATGTAGTCTAATTCTAAATACTCAAAACAAAAACAAAAACAAAAACTCAACCTATTATTTGAATAATAAAATCTTTTAAGTTTCTTAAGAGGTGAGAATCATTTATGCATAATTTATTATTAAAATCTGTTCTGAAAAATTGATCTGCAGACCTTAACAAAAACAAATATAAAATCTATAAAGCAGGTTTTGAGTGACTCCCTTCCCAAACTAGAACTAAGGTGTGGCTAGAGTTACAAGTCTCAGATGCCATTCCTGCATTCCAAATGACATGCAGGCTCCTAAGTGAAATGTTCAGGGTTAGTCAGAGATGAACACTTACTGATCTTGTTGCTTCTAGCTCTAGACCATCACAAATGAGGTTTGATTCATAAGCTTGTCTTTTTTTCTGTCAAAGAAAGTGAGAAGGTTTTTTAGTTTTCATCAAAGTAGATCAAGGTTTTTAGAAAAACACATTTGAATCTGAAGAGGAAGCACATCTGTTCTATGTAGTACTGAAGCAACCAAACTGTTGCTTCAAGGTGGCGGGAGTATTCTGAAATATTCTGCAGACAGAATACTGAAACATCACTTCACTCTGAAAGACACTTGCTTATTCCTAAGTCTTAAGGCATCTGAAGTGCATACAAGTCCTTAGCTTTGGCTTATTTCCCAGGAGTTTTATTTTTTTGGTTAATAATAGATCTTTCCCACAGATAAAAATTTGAGTTCTCTATTTTGAGTTTTAACATAGATAAAATTTTCTTGAGATATTCAAATTGTATAACTTTGGATGATTATGTATTATCTCTACACACTTTGACCAAATTCAATAAAACAGTACAATTTTGGCAAACCCCACCTCAAATATTTTCACTGCATAAATAAACATTTTTGAAGCTGTAAATATCTAAATATATAAAACCAAGGACATAATTTAGGAAGAATTAAAAACAGGGACTTTGGCTTATAAAGAATTTATGATGATTTGGACATATTGTTTTGTTAAATGAAAAAGGTTGGAGATAGAGACTAAACATGAACTAAGCACTGAAAGTATCATAAGTCAATGATAAATAAAAAATTCAATTAAAATATTTTTAGGGGCAGAAACGGTAGTGCTAGAGGTAAGGCCTTGCAAGCACTAGCCTAGGATGGACCGTGGTTCCATCCACTGGCGTCCCATATGGCCCCCCCAAGCCAGGAATGATTTTTGAGTGCATAGCCAGGAGTAACCCTTGAGCGTCAATGGGCGTGGCCCCAAAACAAAAACAAGCATTTTTCAACTTCCATGGTTAGCAGGAGAATTACTGTGCCTGGGTAGTAGGTCTGGATTATCCTTTGCCAGTGCTTTTCTTTTCTGCTACAAAGAGGAGAAGATGGGGCTCTAGAATACACAAAGCACTTAGCAAACGGGTGTATAAGGAAGTCCAAGTATCAAGAGGTGAAAATATATATTTGTCATTTGATGAATTCATGTTAAATTGTAATTCCTAATATTTCACAAAAGTACCCTAAATAAAATATTGCTTTAGTTTTGTTTTAAAAATGATTCTATAGTACTTAAAACATGCCAGGCAGAGTTCTAAGAGCTTTATAGTTATAACACATTTAATTGCTTGTCACAAATATGCATTTACAGTAATAACAGAGAAAAAATAGCAAATGGTATAACTGTTGAAAAGTGAAAAAGAAATGACAAAAATGCTGAAGCTAGATGAGAATAAGAAAGCCTGAGATACAACGCTCTTGCTCTGCCCCCAGTAGGTGTCTGGCCACTTTACCTAACTTGTCGTCCTATTAGCCCTACCATTTTGTCAGGAGTGCTAAATTTCTTAACTTCTCTGCTCCTGCCTAGTCTACCATATATTCATATAACAATACCATAACTATCACAATTTGTGAAGCTGAATCAGATGCACTAAGAAGTCTTTCTTCATTTTATATCCTTATCTTGACATTTTAATTCTTGCATTATAGTCCAAACCTTGTTAATTGCTTCTTTCTTTCTAATTAAATAAAAACATTCTTTCCCCTGATAAAAAGTTCAGCACACTGCTTAGCACACACACGAAAGCCAATGTATTTGCTCAAAGATAATATTTAAAAAGCTCTTACTAATTCATTCTACAAACATTTCTAGTGAGCATCCAGCAAATTGCTGAAAAGCCAACTTTCTCAAAATGCTACAAGATCAATATATAAAAATGTGCTGCGTTTTATTTGCAAACAATAAAATAGAAAATAAATTTCAAAAATGAAATTGCAAAAGCAAGTGGTCAACAAAGAATGTGAAAAACTTATACATTGAAAACAAAGACACTTTTAAAAAGAAATAAGGAAATGAATATTTTATGCTCATGAGTTGAAAGTATTAACTGTCAAAATATAAAGATTCAATACAATCCCTATCAAAATTTCAATGGCATTACTTAAAGACTTAGAACAACCACTGCTAAATTTTGTATGAAATTATCAACTCCTTGAAGACAAATAGGGATAGTCCAGAAAGCCTGGAATGAACCAGTCCCCATGAGGTGCAGTTCTCTCATCTAAGATCAAACCTATGTTTATCAGACATAAATTACTAACTTTTGCTAGTATCAGTAGCATCAACCTGACTACAATTATCTGCCTATGGCAAGTGAAACAAAGGTGCTCTACAAATAAACCTCTAAACTGAGAAATTCCCTCCTCCACTCCAAGGAAGTCTCAGATTTCAGTCAACTCAAAAGACACACCAGCATGTGCAGAATTTGATTACCATGGTCAAGGGGTTAGATGAAAAGTAAAAAATGTATACCCGGCTTCATAATATTTAAAATACTACAAAATCAGTAGCTTCATCTAAAAATCTGGGACAATAAAAGCTTCATCCTAGGATTGTCTTAAATATTAAATTTAAGGATTAGAGGGATAGTGCAGCAGTAGCGCATTTGCCTTGCACAAGGTTGACCAAGGGGTTCGATTCCCGGCGTCCCATATAGTTCCCCAAGCCAGGAGAGATTTCTGAGTACATATCCAGGAGTAACCCCTGAGCGTCGCCAGGTGTGACCCAAAAAACAAAAACAAAAACAAATTTAAATGTAATCCTGAAAATACTACTCAGCATGATGCTTTATATAAAAATCCTATAGACATATTAGTAATCATGACTCTTCCTTCAAAACATGTTCAATTTTTCTGATTTTCTCTTTCTACTCTAGGCTTTAACGATTCATCTTCATTCCTTTTTTAGATTTTTAATATCTTTAAACACCTTGATTACAAATATGATTGTAGTTGGGTTTCAGTCATATAAAGATCATTCCATTCTTAATATCAAACATCTAAATAAAAGTAGGTAATCCTAATCCTCCTACATCCATGAAGTCCAGAGTTGGTTATAAGTCCTCTATTTGCCAGAAACTATATAAAAACTTAAAATAAAAGTAAATTAAAGCACAAACAGAATTAAGGATCGTGCATTTTGGTTTACATATGTTAATGTATTACTATGATATTTAATATGACTTTTTTATTTCTACTTGGCATGACAATTCAGAAAGAACTAGAATAGGAAAATCAATCAAACAAGTTTTCTTAGTTTGTTGGAAACTAAAATAAATTAGCTTATTTTTCAAGAATGCAAATAGGAAGCAGTGGGGCCAAAGTGATAGTACAGTAGTGGGTCACTTGCTTTGAATGTGGTTGACCCAGGTTCAATATCAGCCATCCCATATGATCCCTGTAATTTCTGAGTGCAGAACCAGGAATAACCCCTGAGAACCACAAGGTATGGCTCAAAAAGAAAACAAACAAACAAACAAACAGCAAAGCAAAGAAAATAAAGTCTGCTTAATATCAGATCATGATCTTTAGTTCTTTAAACTTAGGTGTAGAGTTTACATCTGACGAGTGCATTTTTACATTAAAAAAACTTGGTGGTGCTGTTTTCTATGTTGAAAAAACAAAGCAAAATAAAAGCCTCAATATTTCATATTGCCTGATAACATCATCACTCAATAAACATTTGCTGACTCAATAAACATTTGCTGAGTACAAAAATCTCTGAGACCACATAAGTCCATACTAAAAGTTATCTATGTACCTTGTTGGTAAGACTATGGTTTGTATTTGACAACACAAAAATGATTAGAATTCCTGGGGTTCTGAAAAACCTAGTAATATTTTAAACTGTACTATATTTTTTTCTATTTCAAGGGGACCAACATCCCTGTAACCAGGATCTAGTTTTCCCTTATTTTCCTTTTAACCTACTTTAGTAACTATAATCAGTGAGGACTTCTGACCACCACAAAGTAGGCATGTGTTATTATTACTATTCTATTACTCTGGTAGAGAATGGTACCAGAGAGAAAACAGACAACTAGATTTTACTTTTTAGGAATTTCACTAACCTGTTACTTGTATTTTTAGATCTGGGGCCACAGGAACATACCATTTTGGAAATAAGAATGAAGATTTGGACTTACTGCTCTGGTGCTGAGAATACAAGTCTAAAATCAAACATGCATATACCAGCAACACATTTCATAGCTGTAGACTGCTGATTCTAATTCAACTTATTTTAATATGCAATCATAATATAAGCAAGTAGGATGTAACAGAAAGAGATAAAAATATAAGCACCTTCTGCCCTAGTCTAAAATATAAAAATATTGAAGCTAGACCTAATCACTCTTAAAATAAAAGACAGAACACATGTCAAAAATTATCTGGGAAGGTAAGACTACCTAAAGCTGGTTGCTATGCTATTCCGCTGATCCTGATATGAGCCTCAGATTTCTAATCTATGTCTCTCTGTGGCAGATATGTTGTTTCTTATGGGACCGTAGCAAACAGTGCTCAGGATTTACTCCTGACTCTGAGCTCAGGGATCATTGGGGAACTATTGGAGGTAATAGGGATCAAACTCTGGTCACCATTAAGAGAATCCTAATGGTTATTCAGGTATTGGGAGATCAGGCAATTGGTCCATGTTAATGATAGAAATTCTATCCATCGTACCAACAATGTTTGGAATAGCGTTTCATGATGAATAGTGGCAGAAAATCTGCTTAGGGTTCTCCAAGGAAGGTTTCTTGTTTCTTTCAAAAAGAAACAAGAAAATCAGAATAGTTTTCATTCATTTTGCCTTTGGCGGAATGCCTGGAAATATTTTAGTCATCTTGAAACACAATAAAACCTTTTTAAGAACACTCCGTATTTTGAAGATGGCAGGGAGAAAGGAAAGATAGAACACACTTGCATTTCAGCTGACCTCATTAAACCAATAAATTAGCTAAGCCAGAAATGGTGCTATCATTAAGCCACTTCAAAATGAGAAAATTATTTCCTCTTAGCATATAAGCCATTTTGAGTTTGATTTTCTGTTATTTAAAGAAACCTTCAAACTGATTCTGCAAGGACAGTATTGGCTAAATAAGCATTTATTAGTTTAATGACATAAATCACCACCATGCAAGATTAAATGTAAAATGTTCATGCTCTTAAAGGAGTATATGAGGCTTTTGCAATATTTTCTTTAATATAAAGGGACAAAGTCATATGCTACTTGAAATTTGGCTAGAAAATATTTTCTCTTTGCTCATGGGAAAAGGAAACTTTCTATTCTTTCATGTTTTATTACTTTTATAAAGAAATTCTTTAATTGAATCGCCATGAGATATAGTTACAAAGTGGTTCATGGGCCCGGAGAGATAGCACAGCGGCGTTTGCCTTGCAAGCAGCCGATCCAGGACCAAAGGTGGTTGGTTCGAATCCCGGTGTCCCATATGGTCCCCCGTGCCTGCCAGGAGCTGTTTCTGAGCAGACAGCCAGGAGTAACCCCTGAGCGCCGCCGGGTGTGGCCCAAAAACCCCCCCAAAACAAAACAAAACAAAACAAAAAAAAACCCAAAGTGGTTCATGATTGAGTTTCGGTCATACATTGTACAACACCCTTCACCTTTGAACATTTCCTGCCACCATTATCTCTCCCACCCTGACCCTTTCACCTGCTCTCCTCTTCTCTCTCTCTCTCTCCCTCCCTCTCTCTCTCTCTGTCTCTTTTTCTTTCTCTCTCCCTTAATCTTCCCTATTATCATGTTAGATAATGTGGTTTGCAGTATTATTACTGAAAGGGTATTATGCCTATCACTTTATCTCCTTTCAGCATCCAATTCTTGTTCTGAGAACAAATGAGCAGATAAAGAAACTACGGTGCATTAACATAATAGAATACTATGCAGCTGGTAGAAAAAAAAATGAAGTCATGACATTGGCTTATTCATGGATGGATATGAAAAGTATGATACTGAGCAAAATGAGTTAGAGAGGGAGGGAGAGACATAGATCGATTGCATTCATATGTGGGATATAAAAATATAGGATTGCCAAATTAATAATGATTAATTTTCTGACTTATGAGCTTTACCATAGGACCAGTATTTTTATAAAGAAAATGCAGATCTTATTAATAATGCAAACAATCAAGCATCCTTTCACTATAGCAGTGAAGCTCTTGTCTAAACCCACATTGTTTCCTTTAAACTTTAATGGACACTATTTGTTTAACTTACTTTATAAAATTCTTAATCTACTGATATAAGAATGCTTAATAAATTTTTTATGATAGTGACTATGCTAGTACCAATATATTTAAGAGTCCTCAGAAAAGTGGTAAGGTATTATAAGCTAGTTTACTCGTGATGAAATTAGACAATAACAGGAGATTTAAATGTCATGCTAAATAAAGACAAAGGAAATAATCAACTTTTGTGTTGAATTTATATGCACTTTCTCTATATATTTTGTTTAATTCTAACCATAATCCTAAGAGTAGTTATTGGTATTCCTATTTTTCTCAAAGATGCCATGATTATATGATAAATCAATGATTGATGTAACAGAAAAAAGTCAGCAATGAAATTATGATACACCATTTGTATATGGCCAAAATGTAAAAATGACATGAATCTTAAGATTATTAAAATGCTAAATGAATAAGAGAATCAGTTAAGCAGTAACTTTGGCTTTCTATCCTCCAATGATCAAGTTCCTTTTGATAATGTACTTTTTATAAAGAAAGAACTGACAGTCTGAAACCTTTCTATTTCCTAAGTTTTAACCAATAGAATATCAATACAATCAACTCTCTCTCATTCAGTTAGGTTCTTTTTGATAGACTGTACTCCTATGATGAAAGAGCTGACAACTAGAAATGTTTTCCATCTCCTAAGTTCTAATCAACAGAATAGTCTCTTTGGTCTCTCTCAAACTTCTGCTGCTGAATATGGTAAAGCCTTTGTCACACTGGGTTTTTCACTGATTACAAGGCGCAAAGTCCTACCTTTAGCCCCAATCTATTATGAAATGCTAACGAAAAAGAATACCACATTTGCCTTTACAGTAAGCAAAATTGTTAGTGTACAATGATTAAAACTTGGGCTACTCTATTACATTAATTAGCTTTATTCTAAATAATATAAATATAAATTACAATTTGATTATAACTTGAAAAAGACTGGGTTTAGTCTATAAAACCATAAAAGTATTAACCAACAAAGACAGGAGAAAGAGTGCAGGGTTTTAAAAATGCATACTTTGCATAGGTTTGACCCTAGTTTGATACCTAGCATCACACAAAACTTTTTAGAATTGCTAGGTATAACCATCTTAGAGATCCCTAACATCTTGAAGTGTGGTTTTACTGAAGTGACAGGATAGTCTTGACATAGCAGTGGCCAAGAAAAATCCTAACACTGAACTGGCCAGACTGGCTAAAAATTGCACAGAGAGCACGGCTTCCCAGCAAATATATGGATAAACTTTATAGAAAAACATCTCATAAAGTAAATAAAAATAAAAAGTAAAATAAAACAAAACTCACTGCTTCATTTTAAATAGGTTCCTAATTTGGTTTGATAAAATATACAGACACATTAAATATTGTTTTTTTTTTCACAATAGAGATGACAATTAGGAGGACCAGTCCATAGTAGGAAGCTTGCCACCAAGAGTGAAAGTGATAGTTGAAACAACCTAGAAATACCTTAGACAACAGCCAATCAACTTAAAGGTCAATACTTCCTGCTTCTTAATAACCTGGTTTGTAACTTGTGTGTGTGTGTGTGGGGGGGGGTACCTCCTGAGAGATGGCCCAGGCTACCCAGTTTGTAGTTTGTTGCTTGACAAATAAAGCTTTGTTTTGCTTTATTTCAATTGTGTGGGTCTTGCCCTAACAGTTTGAACCATGATTCTACCACTTATTTTTGTTCTTTGTTTGTTTGGAGGGCCACACCCAGCAAGTGGTTGTTCAGTGGTTAATTCTGGCTTCTTTTTATCAGTAATCATTCCTGGTGGTGCTCAGGGACAATATGGGATGAAGAAGATTGAACCTGGGCAGAGTATGTGCAAGGTAAGTGTCTTACCCATTGTATATCACTCTAGTCTCCCATCTATTACTTCTTATCACTTCTTATGATCCTAGCTATGACCTAAAAGGGTTATAATAAAGCAAACCTCTGGGGCCAGAGAGATGGCACAAGCAGTAAGGCCTTGTCCACGCTAGCCTAGACAGGACTGCGGTTCAATCCTCTGACCGAGGTTTGATCCCCCAGCATCCCTTGGACCAGGCGGAAGTGATTTCTGAGTGCATAGCCCGGAGTAATCCCTGAGCATCACCATCATCGGGTATGGCCCAAAAATCAAAAATCAAAAAAAAAAAAATAAAAATAAAATAAAAATAAAATAAAATAAAACAAAGCAAACCTCTAAGGTTGTTAGACGAGAATTTAATTAATTCGAGAGAATTAATTTTTATTTATTAAATGAGAAGATGCATGAAAAATACTTGCAGAACAAGCACACAGTGACTGCTACTTGTGATTCTGGTTATTGTCATTAAGTATTAACCATTACTTTCTTTTCCCACCTCACTGCACATAGCCAAGTGTGCTTTGTAATCCTCTTCTATAAGATACAACTGTAATTCTTTGGAAAAAAAGAATCCCTTGGCTATAAAACCAATTGAGATTAAAAGCCTGACCAAATTTCTGTTCCAAATTATAAAAAAACAAAATTATGTTAAAAATTCCTTGAGTAAACAGCAAGCAGAGAAAGTATTAAGATATGTTTATTCGGTATATGATATTTCCAACATTACTTTTATTATTTAAATATAAGTAGTACTTTTTTATTTTATAAAATTAGAAGAAATAATGAGAAAGGGAAATAACATAAAAACTTACTCTTTGTTTTTCATTGTAACCCTTTTTGTTGACTTCTTTTCTACTTTCATCTTCATACACAAGAACAAAGTCAATTCTTCGCTGGCCGTCATTAAAAAAGAGGGAATCAGGTTTTCCATCAAATTCTTCCTGTGAGGGACGAAAAAGCAATATTTAGTATAATTTTTAATTGACAATTAATAAATGTTTTTTTCCCATGTTTAAATATATCTATTTTTAATTACACGGGTAAGAGATCAAGGTCACCATGATCTTTTCAAGCAGTCTGTTATTGCTGAAGGAAAATTCTTGAATTAGGTTATCAAGCATTGCTCTACAAACATATTGGAAAATGCCAAGATTATGCATGTAACCATCCCAGAATTATTCTTGCCTAAAGCAGATAGAGGAGTCAAAGAGAGTAATCAAAGAATACTCACTTAACAGAAGAAAAACTCTGGATCGTATCACTTTATATAAGATAGGATTTTATGTTTTAAAGATGCCACAAACTAAAATGGCATTAGTATTAATCCCCACACCAAAATCATAACTCCAATCATAGCAGAAATAAAAACCATACATCAACAATAAAAAAATGAGTGATGCTTTAGCTTATAGCTTAGAAACATGGCTTAAAACAAAAAAATGACTATCGAATACTGACCTACTATGGCTTAAAAGTCTATAAGCATATGGGCCTGAATCAATTTTTTTTAAGTTGTTTGAAGATGTTTGAAGAAAAGACTTGAGCTTGTATCCTCACACAGCTTACAAGAAGGTGTGCTTACGTTAAATTTTGCTGCTGCTTAAGAACCAGACAGATTCTGAGCAAATTAATATTTTAAATCTTCAACTTTTAAGAAAAATTAAAAACCCAGGAAAGAGCTTGCTCTGCAGTTATTTGATGGAACCACATAATCATTAACAGTGACTTTGCGTTTCATGTCATTAACACTAAAAGTTACTTAATTTGACCACTTCCTCCTAGCCTTCACCTGCTTGAAATGAAGTATTTCTTGCTGAATGTATAAAATCTTTCCTCTTTGCCGGGAGTGATATCTGAGTGGAGAGCCAGAAGTAACCCCCTGAGCACTGCTGGTATGGCCCAAAAACCAAAACAAAACCAAAACAAAACAAAACAAAAAAAAACTTTTCCTCTTTCTTACTGTAGAGAAAATACAGACTGTTTTTTTTTTTTCTTACTTGTAATCAAAGCTACTTTCACTTAGCAGGTAAATTGCATGTACTTGAAGAAGCATGCTGTTCATGTAATATGTTACACATTTTTATCACAGTTGCATTTAACCAGGGATTCTAACCACAAACAGCACAATTTTATCTAGGAATCTTTTGTATGGGACATTGAGTCACCAGGAACACAGGCATATCCATGTCTTTTGCTGATGTCACAGCCAGTTTTTTAATCTGAAACGTCAGCTATTTAAAATCAATACATTTTCTGCAAGAATAGCAACAGATTTTTCATGCTGGTCCTTTTAAGATTATTCTATTTCTCATCCTTTCAAAGAAGATGCTATTATTGCTGACAATCAGGGCAGTTACCAAAGAAAATTTCTGTAGAGAGGGGAAAAAAATTATCAGAACAATAAAGAGGAAGTGAGCTAGAGTGGGATAAAGTCATGATATTGGTCATCATAGAACTCATCGGACAAGTGTTCAAAACAAGATTGTTCTCTGTCATCTAGCCTCTGTTGCTTTTAGTAGCATCAGGCTGGACTTCTCTGATAGTATGTTCTAAAGAATGGGGCCTAGAAACCACATCCAGGCACAGCTTCTGCACTTTTCCTTGCTCAGTCATTATCTGTTCTCACAGTTTGGCAGTCAGCTGCAGATAGTCTGGCTGGCTGCTTGTATGTCTCTCTTGAGATAGAAGGCCAGTGTCCTTTGTTTTCCTCTGGGGAGGAAAACCCCACTGACTTGGCAACAGCTGTCTGCATAAAATAACTAGGTCAAAGTCTGATAAGGTATCATTAGAACAAAATGCCAGGGAAAAATGTGCCAAGTTTCTACTGCTGTGAAATCCAGGTTCCCTATTTCTTGGCAGAATATATTCTAGGCAATTGAAAAACAAAATGAAAAAAACTAAATGGCATGTTGGAAAAAATATGTAATAAACAAGGGAACTGACCTAAGCTTAAAAGACTGATTTAAGATCAAAATTGCTTGTTAAAAATGAGATGTACATTTAAAATGACAAAAATTAATTTAAACAAATCGTCTTTAAAGTTTATAGAGTATAGAATATATTGTAAAATACTCTATAAAGTAAAATTTTGAACATTTTCAGGATAAATATGATATAATCTTTTAATGACTGATTGTTTAGAGAGAGATTACTGAAGACCTGATTTCTCTGACTTCCTGCAGAGTCTAGTTAGAATTTGTTCTTTAGTTTTTTTTCCATGTTAAATAGCACCAAGATGAGAAATACAAGCTCTACAATCTAAATTTTCCTATTCAATAGCTTAAATTTAAAAATCATGTAGAGAGGAGCCAGAGCAGTGGCACAAGCAGTAAGGTGTCTGCCTTGCTCACGCTAGCCTAGGACAGACAGTGGTTTGATCCCCTGGGGTCCCATATGGTCCCCCAAGTCAGGAGCGATTTCTGAGCACATAGCCAGAAGTAACCCCTGAGCATCACTGGGTGTGGCCCAAAACCCCCCCATAAAACAGAAAAAAAAAGAATCTGTAAAGAGAAGATTTAAACTTTATTAAATCAAATCATCTTAGGGATCTAAAATATGATTATGACTACACTACTAGGATATTTGACTAAGTAATTAATTGTATCTTGTTTTAGTTTTGGGATCGCTCCTAATTGTACTCAAACTTTACTCCTTGCTCTACACTCAGGGTGGTGCATTAATGACAATATAGGGGCAATATAGGTTGTATTGAACGTGGGTGAATCTTCACTTATTCTTAGATCCATTAGAAAACTTACTAATTGTCATCCCGAGGAAAATGTATTCAATTCCAAGAAACAAGTAAAATCTCTGGTTATTAATACATCTTTTTATTAAAAGATATAAAATTTTGATTACAGCTTGGAATTTATAATAATTATAAATAAATGATAATTTTATTATATATAAATTATAAATAATATAAAATCATACCTATTGTCTTCTCTTCTAAGAATATCAAATTACACTGACCTAGAATTTATTTACTCATTTTGGGCAACTTTGCCTAATGTGATACTGAAAGTTAAATCTGAAAACCTTATAACTATGTTCACTTGTCATTAGACAAAGAAAGAAAACCAACCCCCCAAAACACATCACCAACTACTGTAGACTAGTGATGTGCCAAGCTGTTGACTTTGCCACGTCACTGTTGAGATAAAGAAGATATATTCTTGGTTTGAGAAAAGCAAGAGACTTAAGAGCTAAGCTGAGGAGTGTAGGGGCAAATAAGAAGAAAGGTCAGGTGTGATTTATTCAGATGTTATCTAGGCCAACCATCCACTCAGCTGGCTTTTCTCTTTTTTATGTGTAGAGAATCTCTTAACAAAAGCATTGCAAAGGGCAGAATCTTCATAGACCAAATCAAGATAAAAACACCAAAATCAAGATAAAAAAAACTCAAGATAAAAATCAATACCAAAATAAAATACCAAAAAGTAAAAATATCAAAATCAAGATTAAAAAAAAAAGTACCGGGGTTGGAGAGATTTTATTATGGGTATGTAATTTTCCTTAAATGTGGCATACCTGTGTTAGATCTCTGGTATCCCATTTGGCCCACCCCCTGGTTCTGCCAGGAGTGATTTTTGTATGCAGTCAGGAGTAACCCCTAAGTGCTGCCAAGTGTAGCCCCAAAACAAAAAATAAAAATCTAAGTGACATATATACATACACACAAACACATACCAAAATTACTCATTCAGTGCTTTCAAGCTGAGTAAATATTTTTAAAAAAGTGTTTTGTTTGGTGTGTTTTGTGTGTATGGGGGGGCAGAGAGAGAGAGAGAGAGAGAGAGAGAGAGAGAGAGAGAGATATCAGCTAGAAAATATATGAGGATGCCAATCCTATCCCTTTGGTCAACTGAGATGTCTTTACTATAGGCCAAATGCAAAATAAAGAATTCCCTGTGGGCAGAACAAGAATGCCAAACATGAACATTTTTCAGAAATTTTTAGGAATATTTTTGATTAGCAATTTCCAAATTAAATAAGGCACTGAATTTCTTCTTGAGTAGGATGTTTCAAATGTATAAAGTATGGTGATTCCCTGACAGGGAGATTTGTTTTTATTTTACAAAGAAGGTAAAAGAATATGGGAATGTTTCCTGACAATAATCACTATGGCTTTCAGGTTGACTTTAGTTGAAAATTCACCTTACTAAACACTTTTTTGTACTTCTACATTGTCACTAGTAAGTCCATAAAATAAGTCATTCTTTAACATTTGTTCAACCTTATTCTTCTCAAATTGAAACCAGGATAGTCCCATTATTTTTACCATAGAGGTATCTTTCCCTTGAATTTAAAAGGCTGACATTAAATTTTAAATTAAAAAAAGATAGTCATTTTTTTATTCAAACTTTGTTTATGTGCAAGGGATATTTGAAACTGGCCTTTAAGGGTAGGCCTAAAAATTCCAAATAGCCTATCTATGTCCATATTTGGCTGTCATTTATTGTAAGACTAGACATAATTCTGGGCATATAGTAAATAGGCTCTACTTTTTAAATTTATTTCCCCATCCCCATTTCTACATTTTTTGTTTGTTTGTTTTTTGGAGTCACACTGGTTAATTTCAAGGGTTACTACTAACTTTGTGCTCAGAAATCACTCCTAGCTTGGAAGACCATATGAGGCACCTGGGGATCGAACTGCAGTTCGTTCTAGGTTAGCTCGTGCAAGGAAAATGCCCTACCACTTGCACTACCACTCCAGTCCCCCCAATCTCTACTTTTAAAATAAACACATGCAACAAGGTTTATTATATAGCTTTAGAACGACACCCAGCTATTAGCCCAAGACAAAAGGCATTCCCCCAACTTCCTCCTTCCTTAAAACACTTCTTTTGAGATGGAAAAGGTACATTTGTTTCACTCTCTACCTTTCCTCTCCTGGTGAATAGATATTGGTATAATAAAGAAAAGTGAGTTTTGGCTTGGTGCTTGGAGACACCATGAGGAAGAAACCAGGAGAAGCTACTCTTTTTTTTTTAGTATCTTTATTTAAACACCTTGATTACTAACATGATTGTGGTTGGGTTTCAGTCATGTAAAGAACACCCCCCTTCACAGTGCAACATTTCCATCACCAGTGTCTTAAAAGTCATTGACTTCTTGACTTTCCTGACTAGCATGGTATAGAATTTCTTTGCCACTACATTGCTTCTTCAGATCTGGCTACATGGGGTTTAGAAATATGGTGCCTGGGGTGATCTCACAATACATGAATTTTTATTTTACATATAGCAATAATAGTTTAATGATTACACTATTAAATTAAATCATATAACTAATTTAAATAGTGATTAATATGTGACTGGGGAATGCAGTCCTTTAGAGTATTTAAGATTAGTAAGAGAAAATAGTTAACTTCAAAAAGACAGTTAAAAATTTTTAATCACATCTAAGAAGTAGAACGAAAGTATAATATCTTTTTACAATAAACTCTGAATATACCTTATAAACAAGGCATGTTCTAGGGAAACAATTTAGAAACTACAGCCCTTTTTGATTAATATATAGATAAAATATTGAGTATATTGAATTTGTACAACACGCAATTATAAATTATATTATAAAGTGTCTTCTCTAATTTTGAGTTCAGGCATACTGAAAGCATATATTATGTGAAAAAATTTAATAGCATTATGTAAAACTATCCTTGAAAGAGGAGAGGTCAAATTTAATTCCTTTTATTTAGATGGGCTTTAAGAATATTTAACAGCAATAAAATGCACAGCAGGAGTCAGGGAAGATAGAACAAAGGGCTGAAGTGCATTCCCTCCAAGAAGAGGCCTTTACACTTTATCTCTGGCAATACCATGGCCCTCTGAATACTGCTGAGTATGACCCTGCTGGCCCCCAGGACTTCCAATATGGATCCTGGATCACCTGATCACTGTTAAGGAAAAAACTATATACACACCAAAGAAAATGCCAAAGATGGAGTAGAGAGATAGCACAATGAGTTGGGCTCTTATCTTGCATGCAGACAACTCAAGTTCAGTGTACTGCATATTATATGTTCCCTGAGTCCTGTCAGAATGATCCCTGAATGCAGTCAGAAGTAAGCCCTGAATATCGTGGAGCATGCCCAAAATAAGCCAGGAGAACTTGTCTTTCATAGAAACACTGCCACAAAGGGGGGTAAGTTCAAAGAGGGGATCACTGTGACAATAATAAAAGAAAGAGATCACTCAAGACAAGAACTGGGTTCTGAAAGGAGGTAAAGTGATGTGTGTGATGCATTTTAAGTAACAGTATTGTAAACCACAGATTCTATAAGGAAAAAAGAAAAGTATCATAGAGCAGGCTGGGGAGTGGGAGGAAAACTACAGGCATTTGTAGAGGAATATTAACACTGGAAAAGGGTTGGGTATTTGAAGATTGTATGACAAAGTCAATCATAAGCATATTTGTAACGCTGTACCTCACAGAGATTCAATACATTTTTAAATAGTAATAATAATAAGAGAATAGAGTTCAAAAGAAATAAATTTTAAATAACTTTTATGCCACTTATAAGAAAGAATCTTTAAGTGATCAGAAAAGAGAAGAAATTAAACTTAACAAGTTTAATAATTATGATAATAATGACACGGAGGTAAAAAGAATATTTTTTCTCCCCCACCTCCCTTATTTTTTTCAGAACATGTATTTTGATATTTGGCAAAACAGATTAGATCACAACTCTGTCATATTTTTATTTTTGGGTCACACCTGGAAGTGCTGGGAGCTTACCCCCCACTCTGTGCTTAGAGATAGCTACCAGTAGTACTCAGGGATCTATGCAGTTCTAGGGATGAAACTGAATCAGCTGCATGAAAGGCCCTATATCTTGGAAAAATTAATTCAGCTGCAAAATTGGTGGAAGTGATAGAATAAACATAGTTTGTTGTTTATATTAAGTAAAGTAATACATGTAAACCAACCAAATAAGCCTACACTGTTGCAAAAGTTCAAAATAAAGAGTTATGGTTGGGGGGCCAGAGCGGTGGCACAAGTGGCAAGGCATCTGCCTTGCTTGTGCTAGCCTAGGACTGACCATGGTTTGATCCCCTGGCAACCCATATGGTCCTCCATGCCAGGAATGATTTCTGAGCATATAGCCAGGAGTAACCCCTGAGCATCACAGGGTATGGCCCCAAAACCAAAAAAAAAAGAGTTATGGTTTACTAAATGCCAACAAGATATGATTGGATAAGAAAACTGTATATTCATGTGTGTCTAATGTATATAGTCAATAAAAACTATTTGCCATTAAAAACATGAATTATATAACATTTCAATATGTATATTTAATTTAATATATTTAATATATTGTGGCTATCAATAATTTTCAAAACTTACCCATACTATTAACTCTAATTTCACTTAATTGAATGACTTTTTGTATTAAGTGCTGGTTAATTAAAAAAATAATATCATGGAGCTGGAGCAATAGCATAGCAGTGCGGCATTTGCCTTGCACACGGTCAATCTAGGACAGATCTTGGTTTGATCTACCGATGTCCCATATGGTCTCCCAGCCAGGAGTGATTTCTGGGTACACAGCTAGGATTAACCCCTGATCATCACAGGGTGTGGCCCAAAATCAAATAATAATAATAATAATAATAATAATAATAATAATAAAATCATGACTTCTGTGACAAACTGGATGGAATATGAGGTGATTATAATAAGTGAAATATGAACATGGAATGTAAATGACAAAAGCAAGCAAATTGTTGAGAAGCAATTGTCAAGTAAACTAACTTCTAAAGTACATAAAAATTACAGTAGTTACCACAGAGAAAGGTGAGATGGTTGAAGAAAAGAGCACAGAAGTCTTTTTGGTAATGAGATGACCTTGGAATAGAACTTTGATTTAGAAATGATGAAAGTTACGCAGGTATGAAACAAAACCTCTGAAATGTCACAAAAATGTAAACCAACGAAAGTCAATGAAAAAACATGTGAACAGTTTTAATAAAATTATATGAAAACTAAGCAGTGCTGAATGCATTAACATACTTTATATTTTTTAGAATATCATCTATTTAAACCTTGATTTTTCCCTCTGCTATTAATCAGATGAGGAATTACTTTTTCACTATCACTTTGCTTATTTTATATATCAGAAGGAAGTTCTGATTTTTGAATTAGGCAAGAAGAATTTGTAGCTTTCTTTGAAATTAAAACCCAGTGATTTGGTTTTGAATATCAGAGTCACAGCAGAGACCTCATTTCATAACTAAGCAAAATACAGAAAGCTAATATATATCATTAAATTTTATTATCCCTATTTCTTGAGGCTCTGTAAAGATTCCTATGGAGTCTGAAAATATGACTCAATAATAGAGTACCTGTCTTGCATACCTGAGGTAAAGATTTTAATCCCTAGCATTACTTCACAGCATTGCTTAGTGATCCTGCACCACAATAAAATATCTGAATCCCAGTACACTAAGGGAAGGGAAAAATAATAAAGTTTAACATTAAATAAGAATAACAACTCATAAATAGAGAGCTAGGGTCACAGAAAACAGAAAAAAAAATATATATATAATAATTGGGCTCAAAGTAATTGTAGTTTTTGGCAGAAAACCTTCCAATATCGGGGAGGGGGAGTGTGCTCAGTAATAAGTTCTTATTATCAGACAAAAGGAAGCATACTTATTTGAGGGAAGAAGGAAACTCTCCTATGAGACCTTATATAGAAACACTTTTTGTGGGTTTTTTTTGTCTTTTTGTCTTTTTACCTAATGATGGTCTTGACAAGGAATGGGAGCTATGAAATGATATACTGATAACTTTTGACATTTTCATTTTTAGTTATTATTATCATATCAACTCTAGAAGCAATTAGCCTACATTTCACTATATTTTGTCCACTGCCATCACTCTATCTGTTCCTTACAAAATGGCAATTTACTCTTGACCTTTGGGGATCTGGTTGACCTGTTTGTCATTTTACTTTATACACTATGATAATGTAGATGCTCTTAAACCAATATATTTAAGTCACTGAAGGATTAAAAATCTGTAGTCACTTCCAGTGACCACAGCAGTCGCAAAATTTTCAGATGGGTATTTAAGATACCTCATACTGCAATAATAACTCTTATTTTATTACATACCACTAATCCTTTCTCTATTGCTAACCCTCTGGCCTAAAATTTTTTTCTCCTTGAATATTTCCCCTCTCAATACTACCTAAATAAATCTTTATTCTTTCTCATTCTTCTCTCATGAAACCTTTATATCATTTGGGGTTCATGTTTCTTGCTCCTTGGTTATGCTACTGTTTATACCAATGATTATAAGTTCTGTGGATCATTGGGGATTCTTGGGATTATGTAAGGGGAAATGTGAAATCACTAAAATGTTATTAATATTTCTCATCGCGCTAACATTTACTATGATAGTGCAAAAACAATGGTGGGTAAAACTGACCATAAGTACAAAACAGTAGGGAGAGTAACTAGTCTTAGTTCTCATATTTATCATCACACATCCAGTTTAAAAAAAGACATTTTGCTTAATAATGTTCTTATTGAAGCTATAATAGTTATTACATTAAAGCTTAGCCCTTGAGTGCATGGGATTTTTATCTGTAAAACACTTTTTTATACATATATGTTTATCGAGAAAAAACTGATATAATTTGAGTTGTATATTGAAATACATTTTTCACAGATAACACCTTTTTTGACATAGACAGATACAATATTTATAAATGTGGGTACTTGCATAATACTCTTCTGAAGATTTATAAGTGAAACTGCCATTACAAATAAAGCTATTGAAAAGTATTAGTGATGGTAAAATTTAAGATTTTCAGCTACTACAAAATTTAAGACAACTGCAGGTGTCACTGTGAACCTAAGAGCTTCCAGATATTCACTGGCACTTTTGACAGCACTGAGGAATATTAACAAATATAGTTATGTTCATAATGTGTAATGAAATAGGTCAACATTTGTGAGAGCTAGTTTTCTCACTATACTATATTTTATGACTGCCTGTTCAAGGTGATAGAAATTACTTGTGAGTAAAACCCATTCTTTTTTTTTTTTATGGTTTTTGGATTTTGGGCCACACCCGGTGACACTCAGGGGTTACTCCTGGCTATGCACTCAGAAATTGCCCCTGGCTAGGGTAGCATGTGTAAGGCAAATGCCCTACCGCTGGCGCCACCCCTCCAGCTCTGAACTATGACTTATTTTAATTTTATTTATTAAATTAAATTTATTTTAATTTTGAATGTTTGTGATTTTCTGGGAAAGCCTTAAAATACTCTTCTTTCTAATTATCTGTATAATCTTGAATCTGCTTCACATACTAAATTTTTGTGTATGTGGAGAAGAGGTCTCACAAATGGTTCTTGGGAATTTTTGACCAACATGGTCAGAGGTTCAATGTGACATTCAATGTTAATATGCTGCTCTGCTCTGCTCTGGTCCTGCACTGCTGGGGACCATGAGGTCAAACCTGGCAGTGCTTGGGGTCTCCAGGGTACACCTAGTAATACTGTACAGAAGGGTGGTGTGCTTTTTATGTAGTTCCTGGATTAGAATTCTTGGCACATATGACCCTCCCAAATCCCACTAGGAGGAGTACCTCAAGTTCACAGCATCTTATAGGCCTTAAGCACTATTGGCCATGGGCCAAATACAAGCAAACAAAACCCAAAATACCAAAGAACAAAAAGTAAAAAACACTGCAATTATTTAATCTAAGTCTTCTAAATTGGACTCCAAATTAACTTCTTTTCCCTCATTCCTTTAAATAAACTCTGCTTGATTAAACCTGGACACACTCACTCATTTCCTTCTTTATTTGTTCATGTAATGCTTTTAGGATCTCCTCTGATCATTAGGTTTATATGTAAGAATGGCTTAGGCATGACTAGGCTAAAATACTGTGAATCAAACTTTAATCCAAGACTTCATGGGAAAGCACTTTCTAGGTATGATTCATATCTGTAATTTAAGAATATTATTCTCAGAGAATGAGTGTGAACCATCTTCCAGTTGAACAGTCTTAAGTGAAAAAATGATTTTGAGAGAATTAGTCATGTCCTAGAATTTAGCTACCATATACAAATAGTGTCAGGCCAGCCTAATATTCCTGTAGGCGAATCCAATTAATTGGATTCCATAATCTCAAGCCAATTCCTAGAGATAATTCTCCTTAATAAATCTTTCTCTATGTATGTGTATATAAATATCATTTACATAGTTATATATACATATATCTGTAAAAATGCATATATTTTATTGATTCCGTATCTTTGGTAAATCCTTGATAAATATTGAGTACAGGCATCAGTACCAACTGAAATGCATTCTTAAAGGTTGAATATAAATCCAGTTGAGTATGAACATTGTAACACACATCTTTAAACATACAAGCTGGGACCAGAGAGATAGCACAGTGATAGGGATTTTGCCTTGCATGCAGCCGACCTGGGAGGGACCCAGTTAGATTTCTGGCATCCCATATGGTCCCCTAGCCTTCTGAGGCAATTTCTGAGTGCAGAGCCAGGAGTGACCCCTGAGTTCCATTGGGTGTGACCCAGAAACCAATCAATCAACTGGGATTGAAAACTATGATTCTAATCCAAACTCCTCTAGCACTTTTTAAATGCAAAGTAATAGGTTTATAACATTATACAGATTTCAGGTATCCTCTGTGTATTACACATATACATATCTAAATATAGGTACACCTATATATCAAAATATATATCAGTTTCTACATAGATAAACATGTAGATATGTCAATATCTTTATATACTGTATCATACTCATCCCTAAAACTTCGCACTTAATATTTAAGTGTCACTAAGCCTATCAAATATCTCAAACTACCTGAATCTTCATCAGGCATGATTAACATTTGTTATAATATGAATGTGCAAAAGATTGAGGCTTTGAGAGTGAACAAGAAGATATAACTGATCGGTATTCCTCAAAAAACATTAATAATTATTAAATGCTAAAATAAATAAAAATGTTATGGGCACAGCTGAAGAGATAATACAACAGGTAAAGCACTTGGCTTGTACACAGCCAATGCTGTTTTGGTTTCTGGTCACCAGGAAAGGAGTGACCCCTAAACACAGAGTCAACAGTAAGCCCTGAGTACAGCTGGATGGCACCCATAAAGGACAAAAAATTACTGCAAATTTAGTAAAGCTGATGGAGGTTTATTCAAAAGAGTGCAAAATTTTAAAAGTTCTTATTTCTAGGTAAATTAAAATTTATTAAAAAATTAAATATTCTTGTATATGTATTCATTGGTACTTGATATTGTTAATATATAAAAAGTTGGCAGGGTATGATGGATCCTTAATCCACTGACAATTTGCTAGGTACCTAAAGTCTACTGTCTTATGAGCATACCACAGCTCTTAGGTACACTTAGGAACAAATTCTTGATCATGCCACAATGACTTCATCTTCAAGGGAATGAGAAGCAGCTTGATGAGTTGGTTTGCCATGTGCCTAAAAACTGCTTAGCCAGCTATAAGCATCCATAAATGTTAGATATGACTTCTGACTGTATTCTTATTTTATAAGCTTTTAAAATGACTAAATGCTTTTTTTTTTTTAATCATTATATAGTCACTGAAAACCTCAGTGGGGAAAACTGCTGATTTTTCTGCAGTTTACACAAGAGAAAATGATTCTAAAAGTCAAAGCAACTTGTCCCCAGAGAACAAACAGAACTGCTTCTAATTCCCTGGAATTCACATATATGCAGTTTGGGATAGGGGAGGGGAGAACTTTTAAAATAATGTTCCCTTATAAAAACAAAACAAAAAAAAATGTCAGTCAAAAATGCTTTGCAAAGTCTCAGAATTGCCTCATCTCATTCACTTCTCTCTTCTAAGTTCACAAGAAAAGATTTTATTTTTAAATTTTGGAGTTTGGAGACCAAACCCAGCAATGGTGCTCGGTGGTTACTCCTGACTCTACACTCAGGAATAATTCCTGGCAGTGTTCAGAGGACCTTATGGGATGCCTGGGTGCCTGGGATCAAGTTCTGGTTAGACTTGAACAAGCACTATCACTCCAGATCATAAGTTGTTTTTTGTTGCAGTTGTTATTGTGTTTTGGATTTGGGGCCAAGCCTCATTGTGCTAAGGGTTACTTTTGGTTATACTTGGAGGAACAAGTCACTTCTGGCAGACTCAGGGACCACATGAGAGGCTTGAGATCAAACTTGGTTCAGTTGTGTTCAAAGCAAACATGTCCACAAATGCAGTCGCCATGTCTGTACATGGTCAGTTCCATAGAGTCACTCGTTCTGATTTTAAAAGGATATAAACAAAGTCGTAAAAAGTCATAGGTACACTGGCCACACAACTGAATGCTGGCAATCTCAGGAGAAGGGGGCCGAACCCCACACCAACTAAAGCCTTTCCTGCTTTACCCATCACCCTTAAACACCACTTTGCCAATGGCTCTGCTTTACCACTACTCTAGAGACACCAATCTGACCAAACTCCAGGTATGCTGATATTTGGACTGATATCAACAGGACTTTATTGAAGTGAATGTGGACATCACTCCCTGCCTCCTCATACATCCAAAATAACTGGAAGGCAAAAACAAGCCCCATAAAAGCTCCAGTATCAGCAATAGTGCTTGGAATTCCTGGACTGTATGGCTGAAAACATAATTTCATTTCTGTTTAATACTGTCATCAACACCAATTTAGATGCCATGTGTAGCTAAATTCACTTAATGTTCAGAAACAAATGAAGTGACATTATGGTTAGCTAGCAACAAGAACTTATTAAACCTCTGGTAATGATTTAATAGCCTCATTGGAGATACAATGATTCTCACAAATTTGCTTGTCAGTGAACTTTTTTTTTCTTTATTCTTCCTTCTTTTTCCTATTCTTTAAAAAATAATTTTGCTTGGGTCTGGAGCAATAGCGCAGCAGTAGAACGTTTGCACTGCACGCAAACAACCCAGGACAAACCTGGGTTCAATCTCTGGCATCCCATTTGGTAGTCCAAGACAGGAGCGATTTTTGAGCACGTAGTCAGGACTAACCCCTGAGTGTTACTGCTTTAGGGGTGTGGCCCAAAAACAAACAAAAAATTTCGCTTTCACGTCTCTGGAAGTTAATGTATTAATGATGAACTATGTCAACTATGTGATACATGATCTTTCAATAAAATAAATTTAAGAAAAATAGCTGCAGTAGTGATATTAGTATCAGAAAACATAGAATTCAGGTTTAGAAAGGCTAAAAGAGACAGAGAGGATCATTTCTTAATAATCAAGAATTATATACAACATAATTACACTCCTAAAAAAGAAATTACACTCATATAATGGGCTAGCAAAATACTAAAACAACTGATAAACTTAAAGCACAAAGACACAAATGGCAATTTAGTAGTAGTTGAAGAATTTAGAACTGCTCTGTTACCCCCTTAATAATTCAACCAGGCAAAAGGACAACAAGGATATATTGGATTTGAAGGAAGAAATGAAAAAATGGGGCTTAGTAGATAAATATAAGGTTTTACATCCAAAAAAGGCAAACATAAAATTTCCTCAATTACAGGGGCCAGAGAGAGCATGGAGGTAAGGCATGTGCCTTTCATACAGAAGGATGGTGGTTCAAATCCAGGCATCCCATGTGGTCCCCTGTGCCTGCCAGAGGTGAATTCTGAGCATAGAGCCAGGAGTAACCCCTGAGCGCTGCCGGGTGTGACCCAAAAACCAAAAAAAAAAAAAAAAAAATGTCCTCAACTACAGATGGGATGTTTTCCAAGTGAGACTCAGACTCACATACTGGGCCACAAAATATACTTTCATAAAAACAAGAGGACAACAATTGTATTGATTATCTTCTCTGATCACAATGTACTGATAATAGAAGTGAATTACAAACAGAAATGTAGAAATATCTTTAAAACCAGGAAATTACAGGCTATTTACTACAGAACAACAAGTAGATAAGAGAAATACAGGAAATTTACTACAGAACAACTAGTGGGTAAGAGAGGAAATAAAAAGATGATTCCTAGAAACAAATAAAAATGAAGACATGAATTATTAGAATATATGAGACACAGAAAGAGTGGTATTTAGCAGAAAATTTACTGCTTTCCAAGCATTCATCAGGAAGGAATAAAGGGCCTACATAAATAACAAGTGACACAGTTTAAGAAATTGGAAAACGATAGTTAAATGAATTGAAAGTAGGAAAAAGGATGAAACAATAGGGTTGGAGCAGTGGTGCCAGTGGTAAGGCATCTGTCTTGCCCGCACTAGCCTAGGACAAACCATGTTTCAATTCCCCTGCATCCTGGGATATTTCTGAGCGAATAGCCAGGAGTAACCCCTGAGCATCACCGGGTGTGACCCAGAAACCAAAAAAAAAAAAGTGGGGGAAGTAGCAAAACTTAGGGCACTTTTTAGTTAATGAGTTGGAAACCCAAAATATAATCCAAAAAAGGCAATAAAAATAAGAGTTGGTTCTTTGGAAAAATTAACAAGAATTATAAAAATATTAGTAAAACTCACAGAGAGAGAGAGAGAGAGAGAGACAGAGAGAGGGAGGGAGAGAGAGAGAGAGGGAGGGAGAGAGAGATCCCAAATAAGCTGAATCAGAAATGAAAAAATGGGTAATCAGAGATTGCTTGAGAATATTCCACAAAACAAGAGAACCTGGAAGAAATGCATAAATTATTGGACTACTATACCCTCTGTAGTTGAACTATGATGATGTGGAATGTTTGAACAGACCTATCACTATTGAGGAAATTAAAATTGTAGTCAAAAGGACTCCAATAAATGGAAACTCAGGCTTGATAGACCTAAGAATTCACTAATGAATTATTTCAAATCTTTAAAGAAGATCTACTGCCAATCCTTTTTGGATTCTTCCAGGTCATTAAAGAAACACTCCCAAACACTTTTGATGAAGATTAACCTCATCCTAATATCAAACAAAACAAAGATACCACAAAAGGAGAGAGAGAATTTCAGGCCGATATCCTTGGTGAACACAAATACGAAGATCCTCAATAAAATACTAGCAAACAGAATCCAAAAACTTATCAAAAGTCACTCACCATGACAAAACAGATGTTTTCCCAGAGATTTTCTTCTTTGATAATTTAACTTACTTGAGCCAATTAATATAAAGCACCATATCAGTAAAAGATAAAATAAAAACCATATGATCACAGCAATAGATGCAGAGAAAGTCATTTGACAAGATCCAGAACCCATTCATGATAATGGTACCCTGTTGGTACCCCCAGAACACATCTGATCTTTCACCTGCTCGCTTGCCAGAAAATGGAGCACAGGTGGGGGCAGTAGAAATTGCTGTGAATGGTCCCACCACCCTTTACCCATTCCACGACATGACCTTCACTGGGATCCTGACACCAGGAGCTTGAGACACCCCCTACCTGGGGTCGATGCCTTAGAGGGGCCCCAAAGATGGAGAATCATGCTGCAGAGACTGTTCTGAGCAAACAGACAAATACAAATATATATATTTAAAATGAAACCAACTATATATTTAAAATGAAACCAACTTTTTTTAAATAAATTATTTGAAATTTCTGTAAAAAAGTGTTTTATTCAATA
The DNA here is from genome assembly GCF_024139225.1 of Suncus etruscus. Taxonomy (NCBI): domain Eukaryota; kingdom Metazoa; phylum Chordata; class Mammalia; order Eulipotyphla; family Soricidae; genus Suncus; species Suncus etruscus. The sequence continues at coordinate 15,661,994 of NC_064858.1, read as the reverse complement.
TACTCAAAGCCATTAGCCACAAGCTCATGGCACACTAACCTCAATGGGAAAGAATTAAAAGAATCTCCTCAAAGATCTGGCACAAGACAAGTCTGCTCACTCTCACCACTTTTATTCAATATAATACTGGAAGTACTTGCCATAGTAATTAAATAAGAAAAAGATATCAATGACATCATATAGTGGATTCACATAGTTGAAGAAGTCAAACTCTCAGTGTTTACAAAATGATATGATACTATATTTAGAGAACTTAAAAAATCTACAAAAATGCTTGTAGAACAATAGATTTGTATAATATAGTGGTAGGCTACAAAATTAATATGCAAAAATCCATGGCTTTTCTAGTTAAAAGAGATATTCAAAAAATCTTATTCACAATTGTACCTCAGAACATCAAATATCTTTGAATTTACTAAAGAGGCAAAATACCTATACAAAGAAAATTACAAAATACTGTTTTAGGAAATTAATGAGTATACAAAGAAATAGAAATGCACATCATGCTCATAGATTGGGAGGATTAATATTAAAATTGCAATAATTTCCAAAGTACTGACATATTTAATACAATTTATATATAGATCTACCCATGCCATTTTTCTAACAAAAATATCAAACACCTCTGATATTCATGTTGAACAATAAACCTGCATGAATAGCTAAAGCAATCCTTGGGAAAAATAAGATGGGAGGCATCACTTTCTCCAAATTCAAACTATACTATAAAACCATAGTCATAAAACAGGGAGGCATCACTTTCTCCAAATTCAAACTATACTATAAAACCATAGTCATAAAACAGCATGGTATTGTAATGAAGACAGACCCTCACATCAATAGAATAAACTTAAATATCTTGAGACTGCCTCTCAGGTATATGATAAATGAATCTTTGATAAAGGGCAAGAGCAAAGCCTGTTCAACATATGGTGTTGGGAAAACTGTTTTGCAGCCACGTGTAAAAAAGTGAACTCAGACCTCTCTTTAATGTCAGATACAAAAGTCAAATCAAACTAGATTTAAGACTGCCAAAGTTCTGCTCCAGGAATGGGTTTGAAGTAAAGTCGCTGTGAGGATTAAGAAAACAAGACAGACACTAGAGAGAAAATTTGGGGGTCAGGAGGCTAATTGCCTTGCAGACAGAGAGCCCCAATTGTCCTCTCCATTGGATATTTATTTTTCAACAATAATTGGTCATAGAAAGAAGAATAGGTAACAGTTAGTACTAACTAAACCTAAGAAGGTTTGCAATTTTATAAGGAAATGTGAGGAATGAAGAGATTCCAGTATAATTTCTGGAGATTGTCCTTCTCCAGGGAAGGGTAACAGATAAGAGACTGTATACAAGGGCTCCCACCCCAGGAAGTTCCCTGAATGTCAGGGATATTCTGATAACTTGTGTTAAGAGACCTTCAGTTTATTATCTGTATTCTTTCTTGGAATCCCTAACCTCCAATGGTTTGGAGTTTTTCCACTACTGGTTTTTCTAACATGTAGCTTCCTACTCTAGAGACCTTAATAAAGGATCTGAAACTATAAGGTACATAGAGTTCAACATCCACAGTACTCTCCATAACATTGAAGTTAAAGGCATTTTCAAAGATGAAAAACTACTGACCAAGCAAGTGGATAAAAAAATAAACAAATGGGATCATATTAAACTAAGAAGCTTCTGTGCCTCAAAGAAAATGGTGATTGGGCTATAAAGATTGCTCATGGAATGGTGGAAACTATTCACCCCATAACCATCTCATAAGTGTTTAATATCTGTGATATAGAAAGCACTCATAGAGTTTAACTAAATAAAAATTTCTAATCCCATTCAAAAAATGGGAAGTAGAGATGAACAGATATTTCCTCAAAAAAGAAATACAGATTGGAAAAAAGACAGGTATAAAAATGCTCATCCCATCATTAATCATCAGGTAGATGCAAATCAAAACAACAATGAGATCTCATCTCACACTTCAGTGACTATCACACATCAAAAAGAACAAGAACAACCAGTGCTGGCATAGATGCAGGGATAAAAGGACTCTCATTCACTGCTGGTAGAAATGTAGGGTGGTCCAACTTTTTGGAAAACAATAGAGATATTCCTCAAAAAAATTAGAGATTGAGCTTCCATATGATCCAGCAATACCACCCCTAAGAATATACTGTAGGGGTCCAGAATAAAAACAATGCATAAATGTCCTCTGCTCTACTATGTTCATTCCAGAACTATACATAATAGACAGAATCAGGGAACAACCCAAGCACTCAAGACCAGATAAGTGGATAGTCAGTGGAACATCTTTCTCCTCAATAGTTATGAAGCTGTTGGAAGATGGAAATGATCATTGAAAATGTTCACTCTGGACAAGAACTGGGTGTTGAAAGGAGATAAAGTGATATTCATAATAATGCTTTAGTACCAGTATTATAAACCAGTGTCTTATAAAAGAAAGCAGAGAGAGAAGAGAGAAGAAAGAGAGAGAAGAGAGAGAGAAAGAGAGAGAGAAATGTCTGCCGAGAGCACAGAGGTAGGCAGGAAAGAAGAAGGGAAAGGATGGAGGAAAACTAGGAAACTGGTGAGAAATAAACACTGGTGAAGGGTAAACATTAGATGACTGAAAATCATGAGTAACTTTTCTTTCTTTTTGGTTTTTTGGGCCACACCCAGTGACAGTAAAGAGTTACATCTGGCTTTACACTCAGAAATCGTTCCTGGCTTGGGGGACCCATATGGGATGCCGGGGATGAAACGGAGGTCCATTCTGGGCCAAATGAGTGCAAGGCAAATGCCCTAACCACTGTGCTACCACTCCGGCGCCATCATGAATAACTTTTTGACTGTAAAAGAAACAATTATATTATGAACAACCTTGTAAACAAGTGTGTTTAAATAATTTTTAAAAATATATATAAAATAGTCAGATGAGAATTCAAGTTCTCTCCTTTAAATCCATAAGTCATTAGCATTGACCTATTTCTCTACCTTAAAAAAGAGAGAATTCTTATAAAATTATTATGCATCAATAATTTTCTCCACAATCAGCTATTGCTGAAGGACCCTGGGCATCTTAATGCCCTTTCAGTACATACCTAATTCAGTAATTCTCAAAAAAAGGGCAATTTTGTTCTCAAGGAACATTTGGAAATGACCACAGTTGATTGGAAAAATTAGTTTTGGCATCTTGCTCTCCTCCATAATGCTAAATTTAATTTTCCATTCTCATCAGTAGCATGACATCATCTTGTCCTACTTTAAACTTTGGCTTCCAAAATTCTCCTTGTGGGTGGGAGGGAAATCAGGGGCATTGGTGATGGAAATGTTGCACTGGTGAAGGGTGTGTGTGTGTTTTTTTTTATGACTGAAACCCAACTACAACCATGTTTGTAATTAAGGTGCTTAAATAAAGATATTATTATTAAAAAAAAAGAAATTGACAAAATATTAAAAAAAAATCTCCGTGTCTCCCTCCTATCTCCACTGCCTCTTCCTCAAGCTGCTCTTTTGGACCTATAAACATTAGATTGCTGCCCAGAAGCTACCTACTGCTCTTAGTACTTTCTCATAATATTAAACATTACAAAAGTTCAATTAATGTTTAAGACCTTGCTAGTCTCTACTGGAGTTATCTCAATTTCTTTAACTTGACATATATATTCAACTGTATATTGCTATCTCCACCAATGTCTCAAACTTTACATGTTCAAAATAGAATTCCTATTTTACTTTCATACCTTCTATTCTACTCATTCCTCTCAGAGTAAAGCTACCTTTCAGTCATATTTTCCTTTCACTCATATTGTAGATCTGTTCTATTAGCTGATCTTTTAGTTCTACCTTCATGATGTACAGAAAATTTGAGTGTGTCTTACAAGGCCAAGGAGTCCTGAAAAGGTCAATCGAATGTCTTGCTTCAGTTATTTTTTTCCATGATCTATTCTCAACACAACCTACATGACATCTTGTTATAAACATACATCAGGCCAGTTAAAGTTATTTCACTCCTCAAAACTCCCCACTTTACTCAACTGTTTTCTCCATGCATTTAGATTAGAAACAAAGCGTATACAATGGCCTAAAATTTCCACTAGCAACTATTCACACCAATTTTCATTCTAGTCAGGTTGTCTTTCTTTTATTTCTTTAACATCATAAATTCTTCCATCAACTTTAGGCAACGTTCTTTCTCCTGCCTAAAATGATGAAATAGCTTCTTCTAGCATCCTGGTTTTCAGGTCTTTACACTTGTCAGCCTCTCAGTGAGATATGTCCTGATATGCCCTAAGACTATAAGCTTCTATGCTCATGCATATAATCCTTACTTCTATTTCTTTCACTGAAATATATATCAAGTGATGTACTTAATTTACTTCCTACCTAGAATATCAGATCCACGACTACAGGCACTTCCCCCACAACTATAGTGTCTAAAACAATAGATAACATACAAATAATTGTTGAGTGAATTCCTATTTAAAAATTTCTTGAGATCATATACATTTCAGTTAGGTGAAGAGAGAAAATTTGAATTTCAGGGAATTCTCAGATTTTATAAAATATAAATCGATCGCATAAAATTCCATATGGGTAATTATTCTTAAGACTTCCTTCTCTCTATAGTACTAATAATGCTGAACCAAGATTACATATATTTGCTCCAATTTAAACTCATTTTCCTGAGTCAAATTGTCTAGTAAAGTTTTCAAATACTGTGATTTATGATCAGATTCCTCAGGTTAAATTATTTTAATCCTAACAGTCTTGTAAACCTATCTCCTTTTTCATATTGACTCTAAATTTGGTGGAAGTTAAACAAAGAAAAATATGATCATTTTATGTGTGAAAAGAATAATAAAAATCTTCCTGCCTCTAAAAATCCAGTAGAATTATACACAAACAGCCAAGTCCTAGATAGGCTAGGAAAGTGGGTATTGCTAATGAAGCTCAGGTCCTAAGCCAATATTCTTTGGCCTTCTCTTTCCTTCCAGGTGTTGACCACAGTCTCATTTCTATTTTGTTTGCTGCAAACAGATTCCCTGCTGCTAAATCGAAATTCTTTTCTACCCATCACCCCTTATCCTACATGTATAGGAAGTCAGATCCATTTGTATTCCCGTGTCAAAGACAACATAAATAGGGTTCTGGAAAAAGTCTTGAATACCATTCAGTCTTCCCCCTTAGATTCTCAATTCATAGTCATGACTGATAAACCCTGAATTGATTCTCAGATCTTTCCTCATTATCAGACGTGGAACTGAGAGTGCCAGTGGGGAGCCTTGTATATCCTACAGCCATAAGCTGTTATACTAATACAAAACTTCAAACAACCTTTCTTTGCTCCATCACCCTTGGTTCTCACGAAGCACTAAACCAGTGTTTCCCAAAGTGGATGACACTAGAGATAAGAAGGATAGGAGTAGCTTTGGGTATGATTAAGGGGAGGGGAAAAGGGGGCAATTTCTGTTCATTCACTTAAAGAAGGACTTTCCAGAGATTGACAGCTCTCACCAGGCACCTAGTAATTTTCAGAATCCATATCCTTTAATGACTGAGATTACATGGTTCCAAAAAATCTGACTCTGCCACCATTTTCTTAACTAGCTCTCTTTAAAACTTTTGAAGGCCCGAGTGATAACATAGCAGTAGGATGTTTGCCTTACACACAGCCAACCCTGAATGGAACTGGTATCTCATATGGTCCCCTGAGTCTGCCAGGAGTGATTTCTTAGCTCAGAGCCAGGAGAAAGCCCTGTGTGCTGCCTGGTGTAGCTCAAAAACTAACAGAAAAATAATTCTTAAAAATTACAATGTGATTATTATAGTTCATTGATTGAATGGAATAGGTGTTAAGGAAGATAACAATATTAGGGATGGAGGAATTCAATCAGACAATAACACACCTTAAACTTACATGGTGCTTCAGATCAATTTTATCTCAATAAATCTTAGTGGGAAAATAGTATTGGAAATGCCCGGGATGGAGTGCTAGATTAACAAAAACTGGCTAAGGAACAGTCTCCTTTTGTTTAAAAAGCTAAATCTGAAATGAGGTAACTATTTTCTGTACCTAAGGTCAGTAGTAAATAAGGCTCTTTGACTTCTATCACTAGCAATTACCTCACCTCATAGTGGAGTTCTGTCTACAACATCCAGCAAGCACCAAAACCAAGTTTCTGTGAGCTGCAGCCATTATAACAATGGGAAGGGAGAGGTGGGGGAAGAAGGAGAATGAAAACCATAGTTTGTCAAAGCTATTTAAAGAAGAAGAAAAAAAAATGCCTCTAAATTTTGGTTTGAATCAACTCACCTGATTTTGTTCCAGCATTTTCTCCATCCACCTACCTATAGAATAAGTATTACCATCTTTATGGATGCTGTAATTTTCTCTCTCCAGAAAAGGCTACCTTTAAATATGCCAGATTCCCTTGAGTATCCCTCGTGGTTATTTACCATGGAGACAGTTGTTTGGAGACAGTAGCAGTGACTGTATATGGGAGTATATAGATTTTAATAATGCTCAGGAGAAAAGTTAAGTAGCTATTTATGTACTATACATGCTGTGGCATGCTATCAGCATCAGATGTGTGGAAATCTACACATCATAGAGAAACAGATTCTTTCATGAACATGGTATGAACATAGGAGTGAAAGACAGCAGTCAGGATATGGAATTTTTGTATCAATCACATAAATTGGGAAACTGGAATTAACAGTATTCAAACCCACCAGTTTTAAACCCTGATATTCTTCAGTCATGATAGTAAAAAATAAATTTATAAGAATTGAGGTTAAGGGGCCGGAGAGATAGCACAGCGGCGTTTGCCTTGCAAGCAGCCGATCCAGAACCAAAGGTGGTTAGTTCGAATCCTGGTGTCCCATATGGTCCCCCGTGCCTGCCAGGAGCTATTTCTGAGCAGACAGCCAGGAGTAACCCCTGAGCACTGCCGGGTGTGGCCCAAAAACCAAAAAAAAAAAAAAAAAAAAAAAAAAAAGAATTGAGGTTAAAGGGCCGGAGAGATAGCATGGAGGTAAGGCGTTTGCCTTTCATGAAGAAGGTCAGTGGTTCGAATCCTGGCATCCCATATGGTCCCCTGAGCCTGCCAGGAGAGATTTCTGAGCATAGAGCCCTGAGCACTGCCGGGTGTGACCCACCCCCCCCCCCAAAAAAAAAAGAATTGAGGTTAAAACTTCCCTTCCAGGGCCGGAGAGATAGCATGGAGGTAAGGCATTTGCCTTGCATGCAGAAGGACAGTGGTTTGAATCCTGGCATCCCATATGGTCTCCTGAGCCTGCCAGGAGCGATTTCTGAGCATAGAGCCAGGAGTAACCCCTGAGCGCTGCTGAGTGTGACCCCCCCCCAAAAAAAACATAAAAACCTTCCCTTTCAGCTTTGATATTACCAGGCTCATTATTACAACAATCTTCTCAATACTTTTACTGTATTCTGTAAGCTTTTCCACTGGTTAATCTACTTGATACTTGATAGTCTCACAACCTCAGAAGGGTACCATGACACTGAAGGTGACGGAGGAAAACTACTGGTGTGAACACCAGTATAAATTGTGGCAAACACATACTGAGTTATGTTAATCTCAAAAATCATAATATGCTAAAATATGTTCTTGAGAAAATTACTTTCATTTTTTACACATGAAATCAGCATGGTCTCCATGTGCACACATCAGCATCTTAGCATTTCCAGCTTATTGTAGAAAAGCTATGAAATCAAAGGGCTGGTCAACCCAGGCTCTATCCCAAAGTGAATAAAACCCAATATGGTTCCCCAGCCCTTCCGGAGTGAACCCTAAGCACAAAGCCAGGAGTATGCCCTAAGTATTATCAGATGTGGTGGGTGGGGAGAGAGAGAGAGTGAGTGAGAGAGAGAGAGAGAGAGAGAGTAGCAATAAGAAAATAACTTTTCAAAATAGGGAATTTGATTTGATTTTTACCAGTAATCAAAGAAGTCTGTGTCCCTTCTGCTTTCGGTTCTAACAGTAAAAGTTAGAAAACTATAAAACTGCTCAGCTTCTTTAAGATGTCCTATTGGTGAACATTCACAATATTCCTTCACTGAAAACCTCATCAAATATAATACAGAATACATTGAATACTCTAACTTTCTATTATGTTCAAGTGATTTCCACAACAGTCAGTCTGCTAGCCTACTACAGAAATTGTACATTTTGAAATAAAACAACAATGTAGATAGTTTTATGTAAGACCTTTGTGAGTTCAGAGTACTCCTCGTTTCCTTAACTCCTAGTTGAACTGAATGGATGATCCATAAAGAGTGAATGAGAAGAGGAAAAATAGCACATAATGAGTTCTGGTTTTATCTTGATCAATAATGCAGTTATGTTTGAACAATTACTAGAGCGGTGACTGTATAGTATGCTTTAAAAACAAATCCCTCCCCTCAGAGATCTCTGTTATTTAAATATAGATTTTTAGAAAATGTTGTGTCCCAAGGGTAAAATAGCTCTGGCAACCAGCCCACATATCACGCAAGGCTGAACAAAGGACCCATATGCTTTAGTCCTGACTGATATAAGAATAATAATACCAAGGAGATGTCATTTTGCCCACTGCCAAAGGTTTAAACTTATATTTTATAATCTAAATCTATCATAAGCAATCCGGGTAACCAAAATGCACAAACCTCAGTAGATTCTGGCATGTTTTTCCTACACATGTGCCTAATATAAAAATCTGTTCAAAAAGAACATTCTGAAGAAGACAGACTCTTAATTTTCTTAAACAAGACATTAATAAAGTCACAATAGCATCTAATAAGATTATAATTCCTTGAGCATAGGAGCATGAGTCTAATTTAATGAGACCATATACTTTTCATCTTGATAGGAATAACCAATAGAATATTAACAGTTTTACAAGACATATTTGTATAGGTTAACTATGGAAGGATCTAGAATATTCTAGGAATAAGATTATCAAATGTGCCTTTATGTGGCTAACTGTGGGCATTGACAGAACTAGTATAATCAAATAAAGGGGGAATTTCAAAAATCACGATGGCATTTTAGGACAAAATGATCTCCTGTGATTTTAAGCAGTTTGAAGAATGAGCCTGCAGAACATAAAAGTAGGATCCTGTATAGTTTAGCAATACACTCCCCAGGGAACAAAAGTTTGGAGCACCCTGTCATGAGCACATATGACAAGTCAAGAAATACCAAGGAGAAATTTGAAAAGAGCTTTGCTTTTTTTTTTTGGGGGGGGGGGTAAAATCTCTAGTAGTTTAAGAGAAAGTAATAGGCCCAGAGTGATAGCATAGCAGATAGGGTAAACGTAGGCTTGTTCCCCCACATCCCACACGGTCCCCTATACCCACCAGGTATAGTGATTCCTGAGTACAGGGCCGGAGTAACCTCTGAGAAAGGCCAGGTGTTACCCCCTAAATATAAATAACAAAAACAAAAGAAACAGTACTCACAAAATCTGGGGTTCGAAGTTCAGGCTGACTTCCCAGTGCCCCAAAACTGGAGATATTTGTCCTGTCAAGGTTTTCCAACTCTGAAATGTAAATAAATAAATCATTAAAGCATGGACTTTATTGGATCATATGCTTTTCAGTTTTAAATAAAAAAAAACACTGCTATTTAGCAATTCAATTTAACATTTTTGGAACTCTTGGAGATTCATATTATTTAATTTCATTTCTCAAGTATTCAAAATCTTCAGCAGCTTTTATCTACTGCTCAATGAAGGACAACCTTCTACAAGTTAGTTCTTAAAATGTCCTAAGTTGAACCAACTATGTACAATCATTTGTCTTTTATGTACGATATAGAACAAATGCCATAAATTCTGACTCATGAATGTTAGCCTATGATGCTCTTTTTCCTATTGTATCTGGAAAACTGATGCATCCTAGTGTAGAATTTTCCATTTTAAGATTTGTTGAGCAGCACTACCTAATAAAAATATAATGGAAGCCACATTTTCTAAAATAAACATTAAGTAAGAAAATTTTAAAAATAGAAAAATTAAATAATAAAAATTTCACTACCTGGGGCTAGATGAAATAGTACGGCAGGTAAATAGCCTACTTTCATTGACAGACCTAGGTTTGATCCCCAATATTCCATATGGTCCCATGAACACCAATAGGGAGTATTCCTGAGTTTATAGCCAGGAATGACCCCTGAACATGGCTGGGTGTGTCCCCAAACCAAATTAGAACAATTTCACTTACTATTATATATCCAGATTATTTTAGATTAATACAAAATGTTACTAGTGTTTTAAATGTTCTGTACTAAGTCTTAGAAACTAAAGTAAATGTTACACTCAGCAGCTTTTCAACTTTGACTAGCCACATGTCAAATGCACAATTACAAGTACCTAGTTGCTAAAAAGCTTTGTGACCCAAGAATAGAGAATGGTAGGTCAAATTCAGGAGCCTGTAAACAGCTTCTATCACAAACTAAAAGAGACTGCTAGCACAAAAATATACTGAGAGAGAGGAGAGAGAGAGAGAGAGAGAGAGAGAGAGAGAGAGAGAGAGAGAGAGAGAGAGAGAGAGAGAAAGAAACAACTTATAGTGCAAGTTCTAGACTGGATCCAGGTTTAAACAAACCAGATAATAAGAATCAAAAGATTTGAACAGTTGGTTTTTGACTAAGGAATTCAATTTTGAAGAATATAATAGGGCAAAATTGCGGTGCTCAACTGAGTCCTGACAAGAAAACCAGCTAAAAGAAAAAATGAAGAACTTGAAGAAATGAATTAAAATAAGCATTATTTGGGCCCGGAGAGATAGCACAGTGGCATTTGCCTTGCAAGCAGCCGATCCAGGACCAAAGGTGGTTGGTTCGAATCCCGATGTCCCATATGGTCCCCCGTGCCTGCCAGGAGCTATTTCTGAGCACACAGCCAGGAGTAACCCCTGAGCAATGCCAGGTGTGGCCCAAAAACAAAAACAAACAAAATAAGCACTATTTTTGTTAAATTACTTTTAATATTATAGTGATGGGGGGTGAGAGGGAACCACACCTGGCAGTGCTCAGAGGCTACTCCTGACCTAAAGTTCAGGTGTCACTCTTGGAATTGCTTATGTGACTGTGAGGTACCTTCTTGTTCCTAACTTACGAAGTTTGTACCTATTTTCATGAAATGAAGGATGATTCCTGTGAAGAGAGATCTGATTCCTGTCCCTGCTTTTAAGCCTAAATCCTGGTCCTGTTTTTTACTAAATCTGTTAAATCACTCTGACATGTTGATTTTCTACTTCATGTCATGTGGAATTCCACACACTCCACTTCTGTCACAAGGGCAATTATTCCCCAGTCTGGGAATAATAAGTGAAACTGAATTCTTAGGCTTGGTGCTCAACTTATGGAGATGATTCCACTGTGCCAGTACCAGTACTGAATAACTGGGTTGTTTTGCTTTCTTTGTTCCTCTAAATAAGTGTCATTGTTTCCCCATTGCCAATAATTCTGCAACATTAAGAATTGAACATTTCCTTTCTTGGAGCCGGGAATCTAGCAGGAGGAGGTTGGGCGGGCCCCTGCCATGCTGGAGGCCTGCTTGACCAGGCCTAGTGGGGGTGCGGGACTTGGGTAACCCCAGCACCCCTCTACTGCCTTGCTCCAGATCTCCAGGGCTTTCCCGGGTCACATGCCTGGGCAAGCCGGTGAGTTGGGTCCCTTGGTGGAGCTTGAAGGTACCCTAGGCCTTTGCCCACTATCCATTCAGCTCCTTAGGGAGGGTCTGGGTGGGGCTCTGAACTTCTGGTCTCCCAGTTTCTTGAAGGATCTCTCCTTTCTTGGAGCCGGGAATCTAGCAGGAGGAGGTTGGGTGGGCCCCTGCCATGCCGAGGCCTGCTTGACCAGGCCTAGTGGGGGTGCGGGACTTGGGTAACCCCAGCAACCCTCTACTGCCTTGCTCCAGATCTCCAGGGCTTTCCCTGGTCACATGCCTGGGCAAGCCGGTGAGTTGGGTCCCTTGGTGGAGCTTGAAGGTACCCTAGGCCTTCCCCCATTATCATATTCTTGAAGTCACTGGTAATCTCTCTCCAGTCTATATTTTCAGAATCGCGCGGGGGCTATTGCCCCCGCGCGCACATGAAACATTAATAGTACTCATACAAGAATCATTAATAGTACTCACTATCATTGAATTATATTTTTACGTATGCAGAATGTCTATTTTGTACTCTGCCCTTTTGCATACCCCTTCATAAGTTCATATTTCTCTTTAACTTCTTTAATCATCTTTTATCATCATTACTCCCCATTTACCCTTTCTAACTTAAGTACTGTAGAGTCCTAAGACACAGACCAAAGTGGTGTCCTGTAGTTAACACCCACCCAACTATTTTAAAAGGCATAAAAGTGACACATATGTTTTCAACATTGTATGGGTGTTTTCTTTGATGTCTATAAACTTTTGCTGAATATTTTCTTATACAGTGACGATCCCCCCCCCATGTTTTTTATCTTCTCTTTATGAACTGCTCAACATGGAATTTGGTGTGAAAGAATCCCTCAGTTTAGTACTTATGTTTGAACCAGGTCTATGGGTCTTGTTGTAAATATTCTTATGCCCCCATATATCTGATAGCACCACGTGGCTTTATTTCTTGTTTGCTTAGGCACACTAAAATGGGAAAATACTATATATACCAATAGGTTCTTATCTAATAGAGATGGGAACAGACAAATCTTGTAGTGCAATGAGACCTTACACCCTGAACATTGACATAAAGACCAGGCACAGGCCTCAGAAGAATGGGCATTCTCCATTCATCCCTTGATCTACAGAAGATATTTACAAAACATACAAGGTTGTATATAACATTACCTGGTGGCATTCCTATACCAGGGAAGACCCTACAAATACTCAAAAGAAACACACCTTAACAACAAGACAACAAGAAGACAACAAGAACAATGACCTGCTTAACTGGACAGGGCTTGCTGTATTGCCCCTTAATTGTGAGGTTTGTCTATAACATCACCTGGAAGTAATCCTCTACCACGGTAGACCCTACCACTGCTCAGACATCGTCCTGCTCAAAAGAGACTTCCCTTAACACTGAGAAGACTTAACAACAACAACCTGCTTACAGGAAAGGCCCTCCTGCATTGCCCTTTCATGGTGAGGTGAAACGAGAAGACACTCCACATCATGACTTCAATGTAGGACATGCAGATTCCAGAATCTTCAATACAGAAACACGATACCAACAACAGAGACTGTGAAAAGTGTGTTGGCACTATGATCGGACGATAACTTTCCTGAGGCCTAGAGCTGGTCTTATGCCAGGAAACTTCAGGGGTAGGATCTCTTTGTATTTAGGCCAAGGTTATTCCTTTCCATGCCTCTCATATTTTGGTGGGTCTATGCAAACAACAATTGCCACTAACAATGTTTTTACTGTTCTCCTTTGACGCTAAACCTTGAAACACACCCACTTAAAATTTGAGGTTAACTTAAGCTAATATTCATGTACATGGAAATGTTAAAAATACTATGCCTCTAATGTTAAAGGAGTTACGTAAGTTTGATGGCTTTAGATTGCCTTGTGTGCTGTTAAGAAATATTATAATGTGTTACAATCTGGGGACTCGGACAAAATAATCGCACATGGATTCTGCTTTATTTTATCTTAACGTTCTTTGGCTGAAAGTTCAAAATTAAGATATCAGCATGGGGACTTCTTCTGATAATTATGTTATGGGTGATTGTCATTCCACTGTAACTTTACCTTGTCCTCTTTCTCTGCAACTTTTGTTCTCATAATTCAAAATAAAAAAATTAAAAAAAAAAAAGAAAACTATAAAACGCTGTTCCAAGATAAGAGAGACACACGGAAATGGAAACACATACCCTCACATGGACTGGCAGAATTAACATCATCAAAATGGCAATACTCCCCAAAGCAGTGTACAGATTTAATGCGATCCCTCTAATGATATCCATGACATTCTTTTTGTTTGTTTGGTTGGTTTTTTGGGCCATACCTGGCGTTGCTCAGGGGTTACTTCTGGCTCTCTGCTCAGAAATAGCTTCTGGCAGGCACGGGGACCATATGGGACACCGGGATTCGAACCAACCACCTTTGGTCCTGGATCGGCTGCTTGCAAGGCAAACGTCACTGTGCTATCTCTCCGGGCCCACCCATGACATTCTTTAAAGAAGTGGATCAAGCACTTTTGAAATTTATTTGAAACAATAAACAACCTCGAATAGCTAAAGCAATCATTGGGAAAAAGAATATGGAAGGCATTACTTTCCTCAACTTTAAACTGTATTACAAATCAATAGTTATCAAAACAGCATGGTATTGGAATAAAGACAGACTCTCAGATCAGTGGAATAGGCTCGAATACTCAGAAAATGTTCCCCAGACATACAATCACCTTATTTTTGACAAAGGAGCAAGAAATCCAAAATGGAACAAAGAAAGCCTATTAAACAAGTGGTCTTGGCACAACTGACTAGCCACTTGGAAAAAAATTGAAATTAGACCCCCAGCAAGAAAAAAAAAAAAAGAATTGAACATTTGACCTCCAGCATGTACACATAAGCAAACCATGTACTCAGCCCATTGAATATTCTCTCTGACGTGGTGTTGTTGTTTTTTATGCATAAATTTTTTTAAAAATCCATGAGGGGCCTTGTTTATTTGTTTTGTTTTGGGGCCACACTCATCTATGCTCATGGGTTACTCCTGGCTCTGTACTCAAGAATCACTCCTAGTGAGCAAACCATATGGATAACAGGGGAATCAAACCTGGGTCTGCTGCATTCAAGGCAAGTGTCCTACCAGCTGTACTATCTCTCCAGTTCCCAATCACTTTGTAAGTGAAAATCTGGGTCCTGCTGACTGGGTCCTTCTCTAGCCCAGATGGGCTAGTATAATGGAGATTCACAAGAGTTCTAGGTAATTACTTAAAAAAACAAAGCATCAGCCAACAATTTGGGCAATTCAACTACCCAATACTTAGGTCTGGCACATAAATGTGAAACATGGA
Organism: Suncus etruscus; assembly: GCF_024139225.1. NCBI lineage: Eukaryota > Metazoa > Chordata > Mammalia > Eulipotyphla > Soricidae > Suncus > Suncus etruscus. The sequence goes on along the minus strand of NC_064858.1, from coordinate 15,646,991 downwards.
AATATCTGAATTGGGTATTCAAAGATTTGGGTAGAACTAGCAAATCACAAAACATGATAGAGTCATTTTAATGAGTATTATATATCTGATGGGAACTTAACTTTAACATCTCATTCAAATTTCTTTATGGGACCAGAGAGATAGCATGGTGGTAGGGTGTTTTCCTTGCAAGCAGCGACCCAGGACCAAAGGTGGTTCAAATCCTGGCAGCACATATGGTTTCTTGTGCCTGCTAGGATCGATTTCTGAGAAGATAACCAGGAGTAACCCCTGAGCACTGCCGCGTGTGGTCCCAAAACAAAACAAAAAAATCTTTATAATTGGATGTCTAATTTACATATTGAGGAATCTCAACCAATGCATGGACTAGAGCTGTTAGTGTTATTATTTTTAATTTTAATAAGAGGGCTGAGAGTTTACCACAAAACAGAATAATCCAGAAATACTACTCAAATGTTCTATTCTATCATAGACATAAAAACACCTTAATTTAATTTGATATTTCTTTCTGTATTGTTGTGGTGTTTCAATTACCTTTTTCACATCCTCTCTCAAACTGAGGTTAAAAGCCTCTAGAAGGGCTCTGCCCATTTTCAGCATATTTGACTTCTTTTTTTTCTTCTTTTGTATCCCAATCTATTGCTTTTTTCCCTTCAAACAAAACCACATAACTCGATTTATCTAGCTCCGCCTCTTAAATAGAGGGGGAAACAAGGGAAGGTACCAGGACCAAACAGATAGATGATCACTAATAGTAAGCTAGACAAAGAGGGGACCACCTACTCTAGCAGCCCGGGGGGTGATGGTGGGGTATATGGATTGCAGAAAGGGAACTGGGATGGGGGGAAGACAAATTTGGTGATGGATATTCCCCTGATTCAGTGTTAATATGTACCTAAAATACTACTGTGAAAGATATGTAACCCATTATGATCAAAATAAAAATAAAAAAAGAGTTTATAGAGAAAATCTGAAACTACAGTTTTAGTTGTTTTGCTGAAATTATACACTAGTGTATTGTAAATATGAGTAAATTTTAAAAAAAATGTGGGCTGCGGGCCTGGAGAGATAGCACAGCGGCGTTTGCCTTGCAAGCAGCCAATCCAGGACCAAAGGTGGTTGGTTCGAATCCCAGTGTCCCATATGGTCCCCCGTGCCTGCCAGGAGCTATTTCTGAGCAGACAGCCAGGAGTAACCCCTGAGCACCGCCGGGTGTGGCCCAAAAACCAAAAAAAAAAAAAAAAAAAAAAATGTGGGCTGGAGAGGTAGTCTAGTCCAGCAGATAGACAACCAAATCAGCCCCAGGCACCATAATCCCCAGTAGCATAAATGATCCTCCAAGCCCAGACAAAAGTCACTACTGAACACAGAGTCAAAAATGAGCCCTGAGTACCAGTGGGTGTGACCTAAAATATAAAACTAAAGCTAAAACAAAAATCTAAAGCTAAACTAAACAAAAATAGTCGTACTAAAATATCATTTAATCACAACAAAACATCAACCCTCTTCTGACTATGTAATATTGAGAAGCAAATTATCTATTATGCTAATATAATCATTATACTTTCATAACAGAGTAATTCCAGTTCTTATTTAAAATTCTCCCATCTGGTCACCTAACATAGCTGAAAAAAAGTTAAAACCAAGGTGAACTTTGGGAGCTTTTTTTTTTTTTTTTTATGAAATTAAAGATGGTCTCAAGGAGGACTATTCTTAAAAGGTAAAAATGCTTATTTTATTTCTTCATCTAAAATTTGGGGTTTGAGATGTAGTACAGTGGGTAGGGTGCTTGCCTTGCAAACAATACAACCAGGAATGAATTTCTGACACTCCATGTGGTTTCCTCAGCACCATCAGGAGTAATCCCTAAGCACAGAGCCAGAAATAAGCTCTGAGCACTTCCAGATATGACTCCAAAGCAAAACTAAATATTTTAATGAAAGAAAAATAAAAGAAATGCATTTTTGAGAGACCAGAGAGATAGCTGGCAAAGCACCTGCCTGCCTTGCACATAGCTGACCTGAATTTAATCCCCATAACTAACTCTTCCCCTGCCCCCCAAAAAACACCAGAAGCGATCCCTAAACAGAGCTAGAAGTAAGCACTCTGCACAATTGGGTGTGGCCCAAAAATAAAATCGGAAAAATAAATATTTTTGGTCCTTCGCTATGTGTCAATTTATATAAGTACTTTAGAATCATTTAAAAAATAAATAGAGAGGCAGGAGCTATGGTGCAGCAGTAGAGCCTTTGCCTTGTACGTGGCTGACCGAGGACGGACAGAGATTTGATCCCCCTGTGTCCCACACGGTCGCCCCAGCCAGGAGCAATTTCTGAGCACATAGCTAGGAGTAACCCCTGAGCGTCAACTGGGTGTGGCCCCAAATTAAATATATATATATATGTATAAATAGAATATACATGGAATATAAAACCTATTTGGGGTTTCTAAAGTAATCTGTTTAACAAAATATTTTAAAAAAGACCAGACAGATAATATAGGAAACAAAGTACTAGCATTGCGTGCAGCTGACCCTACAGCACACAATTCCCTGAGTACAGTACAATATTTCCCAACACAAAGCCAGGAATAGCCCTGAGAACTATTCCCCAAATTAACTAACAAAAATTAATGACATACCAATTAGCTACATGTCAAAAAGTATAAAGTTAAGAAATAAAATTTATTTTGGAGGGTAAGAAGCCCATATGGTACTGGGGTGGGGTGGTAGAATACCATTTGGTGCTGGAAATAGAACTCAGGCCAAAAGCAGTATACAAGGTATATATCTCTGCACTTTGATCTATCAGCCTGACCAACTTTAAAGCTTTATCAATTTAATTAGTAAAATTAAAAGTAATAAATTAATTTATCGATGGCATTATTTGGCAGTACAAAGTGAAGGGCCCAAAATAAAATTTTAGAGGTCTAATCCTACTAATAGGCTAGCAATAATACAGTGGAAACCTCTCAAAAAACCTTTAGTTCAAATGATTACTTTCTATCAGAAATGAAATAATAATGCTAATTTATTTAACTGCAAGGGAGAGCTAACCTCAAAAGTCACACTGACAGAAAATTCATCTTACAACTTACAACAGGGTGTAATATATCAGAAAACATAAATAAAATGACCTCTGAGAAAATTTATGTACAAAAACCACAGTGCGTGGTAAAGAATTCTAGCAATAAAAATAATCACAACTAGAAATCTATACTTTAACTCACTGCACCAGCATGTCAGGTGGTTGGATTCAACTGATGTTATTATCATGACTGGTTGCCAATGACATGCTCAGAGACAGTGAGAATACTAGAGACAGCAGATAAAAACAACCTGACACCAGGTTCAATAGGTACCAGGGAGTTAGGTGGTTGAGTGGGTTCAAACCCTGATTTTGTAACCTAGCTACACAATAACCTTATGCAATCATTTATTTTCAGTTTAACTACAGAAAGCTGATAATAAAATTACTTTCCCTGGTTATCTAATAGCACTGTGAAAAGATACCAACGGCAATTCAAAAGCATGTTGTAAAAATATAAAGCATTATATAAATATAAATTAAGTTCATGACCCAGAGATATAAAAATATGTAAGTAGACATTTCTTTTCTGTGTTATCTTGTACCTGAAACTTCTAAATACCTTATAGTATTTAATCCTAACTTTATTCTTTATTTCACAGATGATGAAAAATTCTAGGTTTCATTTTTCTTTCTGAAGTTAATCACTAGAAGATACACAATGAGAATTTGAATCCATCCAATTCCAAAAATAGACATCTCCTTGAATATACAAATTTGTTTCTAAGCTACTCTGATTAACTTCAAGAGTTCTACAGATCCTAATTAAAAAAGATGAGGCTGGAACACATACTTTGCATGCTGGAAAATGTTTGATACCCGGCACCACATGATCCTCTTAAGCACCACGAGAAGTGACTCCGTCACCCACATTTTTATTTACTAATAAGCAATTAAATTAGTATTGTAAGCATAAAGTCAAAGAATATTGATAGGTTACAAATTAATATAGTTTAAAAACCAGAAATAGCAGCATTCAGTAAAATTTTATATAGTGCTCACAACAACACAAAATAAATAAAAAAGGAAAAAAGTTCTGAAAATATCAATTTAGTATTCTGGCAAATGGCTAAATTATGTGCTAATAATAGAGCAAGAAATATAAATGCAAATACTAAGAAAAATATTTGGGAATTGATTTAGTGAGTATATAACTTGTCTAAGAAATGCTACTTAAAACCTGAAGAATGAGGCTAAATTCATATATCTAGACTGAGGATGTCTAATGACCTACCAGATAGCCCTATACTCTCCTCTTTGACCATAAGCCTCTGCAATCAGGATCTCATACCTTCTGGCTCTCTCTAATCAACTACCCTGATGCAGTCAAACACATAAGACACAAATTTTAACACTCTAGACTTTTCAGATGCTATGTGAGCCAACCAAGTTTTACTCCCCATATCACTTACTGTTGATTTCATAGCCCCCTTGATCTTGCATGGTTTAGCAGTAGCCAGTTCTAGTCTGCATATCTTACCAATTCTTTCTTGGTCTTAGTTTCACAGGTTCTACTGTTTAAGATAAGAATTAGAGAAGCTACATGCAAAAAAGTGAACTCAGACTTTGCTAATGCTGTACACAAAAGTCAAATTAAAATGGGTTAAAGTCCTTGATACCAGACCTGAAATCATAAGGGATACTGAGGAAAAAGTAGACAGGACATTATATGACATTATATGACATTATATAACAGCATCTTCAAGGATGAAACACCACTAACCAAGCAAGTGGAAGCGAAATATAAAGAAATAGGACTACATTAAACTGAGAAACTTTATCCACCTCAAAGGAAATGGTGACTAAAATACCATGGAAGGAGAAAAAGTCCATGGAATGAAAGAAACCATTCACCCAATACCTGTCAGGTTTATATCTAAGTTAGTGGTATAACTTAACAAGGAAAAGAACACCCAACACCACCAAAAAAAATGGAAAGAAGAGATGAACAGACATTTCCTCATAACAAGAAATACAGATGGAAAAGGGGCACATGGAAAAATACTCCCCCTATTAATCAAGGAGATGCAAACCAAAACAACAAAGAGATCTCATCTCACACCAGAGACTAGCACCACATCACAAAGAACGAGAACAATCAATACTAGCATGGATGTGGGGAGAAAGAGACTTTCATTCACTGCTGCTGGAAATGTAGACCCGCCCACTTTTTTGAGAAAACAATATAGATATTCCCCCAAAACTAAAATCTGAGTTTCCATATGACCCATCAATACTCTCCTAGGAACCTAAAAATACAATGCAGAAAGCCTTCTGCGTTTCTGCGTTCTATATTCATTATAGCACTAATGACAAATGACAGGATCTGGAAACAACCTAAGTGCTAGAGATAGCTGAGTAGATAGAAACACTGTATTACCCTCTTTATACTTTTTAAGACTGAAACCCAATCCTAAATAACTCTGTAACAGTGTTTAAAGAAGAAAAAAAAGAATAAAATAACTTTTATTTACTAAAAATAAAAAGAAATTGTGTTACATCTACACACTAAAATACTACATACAAAAAATGAAGTCATGAAATTTGCTTACACATGGATGAATATAAAGAATATTATGCTGAGTGAAATGTATCAGAGGAGAGGTATAGATATAGAATGATTATGCTCATTTATGGGATATAAAAAAAACGATAGCATGGTATTAATATCCAGAAAAAACAGAGATGAGGGCCAGGAGGGCTACTCCATAGTAGGAAGCTTGCCACAGAGCATATTATAGTTAGGGCAGAGAAGGGACCACTATGACAATGCTAGATGGAAATGATCACTCTAGACAGGACTGTGTACTGAAAAGAGATGCAATGATATGCATGATATCCCTACAATAACAATATTGCAAGCCATAGTGACAAAAGAAGGGGAAAAAAGGAGAGAAAAAGAGAGAACAAAGAAAAATATATTCCACAGAGACAGGCAGGGAAATGGGTTGGGGGAAGGGAGAAGAGAAATTGGGGACATTATTGGTGCAAAATGAGCACAGGTGAAGGGTTTTGTACACTGAAACTCAATCATAACTGACTTTGTAACTATGGGGGAAAGATGAGATCACACACATAAATAACTTAAAATATTTCTTTATATAAAATATGCATAATTAAATTAAAATAATTACAGGAAAATTGACTTTCCACATTTACTATTATATAATAGTAGATTATGAGGAAACTTACTTGGCTCCTTGATTAATGTATTATTTTTGATTAAACAATGTAAGCCAGAGCCAAACCCAATTCTGACTTGTTTCCTCGTTGACATTTGATTTGTCCAAAGTTTTTCTTCAAATGAGGAAGAAATCAGCCCTATCATGAACATTCTACTGAGTTACACATCACCCATGTTCCATTTATTTTTATGTTTACTATTTTTTAAAATTTATTTCAAAGTCACCATTTCTTCACTAGGTTAAAAAACCTAGGTTCCTAGGATCCACCCAGGAAGCATACAGTCCTAGTAAAAAGTGTAAAATCACTATAGAAAGAGTCCCTCCAAATCTGTTTACATTAATTATTGGAGTATAGTATGGGAAATACAATAGTAACAACATGATTTATCTCTGTAGGTAATACTGTTAAGTAATTTGTACCTTATCAAATAATAACATAGAAATGGAATAAAATAATACTATAGGTTTTACTATCTAACAAGTAGTCACTATGACAGAAGTGGCTTCTTGGGGACAATATCTATGTTCCTTCTCACACTGTAGAAAAATAATCTGTTTCTTCCACTAACCCATGAGTTTCTAGAAAGTAAATAAATCATTATCTTACTGTACTTTGTTTCCATAAAATTTGAACCAATACCTAGAATATGAAATATGAAGCAGTGAGTGAAAAAAATGACTTATTTCATACTGAATGTCAATTCAGAAAAGTTACTAGTTGTCTTCAATCTCAGGATAAATTTAATTATTACATAACAATTAAAGCTTTTATAGTTCTGGAAATAATCATTAGATCTTACAATTATATGTCCATTTTAAAAGCAAGCTAATACACAACGGAAACCATTATCAGTATTATAAAACACAGAATATCAATGAAAAAAGGCAGGCTAATAATATAGTTACTCTTCAAGAAATTTTCTCCAATATTCTTCAAGAAATATTCTTCACGTAGGAGCCAGAGAAACAGCATGGCAGGTAAAGCACTTGTCTTGCATGTAGCTGACCTGGGTTCAATCCTAAGTATCCATCCCTTATAGTTCCCCTAAGCCCAACAGAAGTGATTCCTGAGTGCAGAATCAGGAGTATCTCTGAGTATTCGTAGGTATCTTCCAAAAAATCGAAACCAAACCAAATCAAACCGAAACAAAACAAAATAAATTTTTCAAATATAAAGATAGTTATAAAACATAGGAGCTAAGTCTCTTTTCTACCATGTCCACTGCTCCAAGTAATTTGTCAAACAAGAGTAGGCTTCTACAATAATATAAAGGGTACAATAGCAGAACAACCATTTAGATATATTACTGGATATTCAACTGTATTCTCTTTGCTATATTTTTGTCTACACAATGCCACAGTGTTTTTATTATTATCAGTGTTGACTTAAGTTTTGAAATCAGGAATTTTGAGTCCTCCAACTTTCATCTTCTCTTTAAAAATTATTTTGGCTATTAAACCCACTTGGATTTGAATCATATTTTCCATTTCTGCAACCTTTTAGCAAAAATTAATGTTTTTAATTTAGATATAATGGCATTAACAGTAATTGATCATATCACAGAAGAGTAGTTTCTTATTTAATGTTACCAGTTGGAATCATGTTTTAAAAGCTTGGCTAATGCAACTGATATTCTATAAAAGACAAATGGCATTATTAGTTATATAAATATGTTCTAATAATAACATGTTGGAATGCTATCACAGTTACTTCATAGTCCAACTGGTTCAAGTCTCCTAAACCCTGAGAGTTCCCAGTTAAACACTATCCTGCATTTGCAATTTGTTATGGCTCAACTAAAATTTGGTTCTAGTCACTGACCTGTCAGTTCTCAGATTACAGTAATTTTATATGTCCTGGGGATGAAAGAAGATACTACTCTTAGTTTCTATCATCTTTAAACTCAAAGCACATTTATTCATAACTCCAGGCTTAATTATCAAAGTAGACATGATTTCAAAAACAGTTTCCAAAGCCTGGAATGGAGGAAAACAAAAATGAAAAAGAAGTCTTTTATTTAAAATGTCTGATATGAAGCTTAAGGCATTTTCAAAAATAATAATTTTCCAAAGAAATTTTCATTTTCAAAGATAATAAATGACCAAGCAAATGGAAACAAAGATTTAAAAAATATTTGGACTACATTAAATTAAGAAGCTGTACCACCAAGGAAATGGTGACAGAACACAATGACACCCACAAGAGAAGTTATTTACCCAACATTCATCTGATAAGAAATGTAAGACACTGGCCAAACTTTACAAACAAAAATATTTAAACCCATCATAAAATGGAAAAAGAGATAAACAGAGACTATGTCAATAAATAAATACAAATGACCAGAAAGCATATGAAAAAATGCTTTGCATCACTAATCATTAGGGAAGAAGATGCAGATAAAAACAACAATAATATGTCATTTGTCATCATAGAGTCTGGCACACATCAAAAAGAACAAGAGAGTGAGTGGAATACATCCAAAGCACAAACTCAACAACAGTAAAACCCTGAGATCTAAGCTGAAACTGCCAAAGTTTGTAAGAAAAAAAAAAAAAAAAAAGCCTACCAAGGTAACAGGTGGAGGGGTGGTTGTGGGATGACAGGAAATCAGAGCACTGGTGATAGAAGCTGAATCTGGTAGTGGGGCCGATGTTGACATTTCTATGCCTAAAACTTACTTATCAATAATTTGGCAAACAAAGGTTCTTTGTTAGTTGTAAAAAGTGTCCGATGTGGAAAACATTGAGCATCAGAACTTTTCATTCTAAAGGAAAATAACTATGTTATATATCATTATATACATACCTTACTTAAACATATTTGGATTTTACAGCCAAAAATAAGATCATTCTAAGTGGGACAAATAGTACATATAAATAATCTCATGTAAGTATATTTTTTTAAACACCTTGATTACATACATGATTGTGTTGTTTGGGTTTCAGTCATGTAAAGAACACCACCCATCACCAGTGCAACATTCCCATCACCAATGTACCACAGAAAAATGAAAAGTACAACACAATGGTCTATCATTTAGCTTTTAAAAGCAAATTCTGATAAGTATTTCAACATGAATGATTCCTAAGGAAACTGTTTTCAATGAAATAAACTAGACACAAAAGGACAAATATAGTATGATTATAAAAGATAATCAAATCTTCAGAAGAACATAGAATGATAACTAAGGGAGGAAAGGGGAGTTGTTTAACAAGTACATATTTCAGATAAAAATGATGAAATTATTCCAAAGATGAATGGTGGGTATTTAGAAGCACAATAGCATACTAAATGCCACTGAATAGTATTGTTAAAAATGGCTACAATGGTAAACTTTAACTTATTTTTTAAATTAGAAATATATATATATATATTTCATTATAGTTTAAGTGATAGAGTCACAATAGTGTTCAAGTTTCTGCTATTGATGCACAAAGACATTGCTCACCCCCACCACCCATGCGTCCATGTGCTCCTCCCATCAACCCTATGTCCACTCTGGTCCAAAGTTCCATTTTTCCCAATCCTACCCCCTTAATTTGTTAACTGACATGGTATATACTTCTTAGCAAACATCTATTACCTCCCTTAGCACCATCCTATGCTCATGACCTTACACTTATGTTTCCATGTTATTACCTGAAAGTCTATTTTATTCCCTTCACTCCTCCCACCTAAATTTGCACTCTCAGATCTGCATTCTAGTCTCCAAGGTTTACTTTTATTTATTTTTTTTTTTGTTTTTGGGCCACACCCGCTGACGCTCAGGGGTTACTCCTGGCTATGCGCTCAGAAATCGCTCCTGACTTGGAGACATATGGGATGCCGGGGGATCGAACCACGGTCCATCCTAGGTTAGCGCGGGCAAGGCAGATGCCTTACTGCTTGTGCCACCGCTCTGGCCCCAAAGTTTACTTTAACTGATATTTTCCATGCCCTTCTATATCCCACAGATGTGTGAGACTATCCTTTATTTGTCCTTCTGCCTCTAACTTAGTTTACTGAGCATGATGAACACCCTCCAATTCCATCCAAGTTGCTGCAAACTGCATGGCTATTTTTTTATATATACCTACATAGAATTTTGTGGATAAAAGTAGCATAGGGACATATACACAATAGAATACAAAAACAAAAACCTGCTAGTAGCTGTGAATTAAGCTGTACGAGGCATCAGAGCCCACCATGTTTGGATGGGAAGAAACAAGTTCTAATACATGTTCTAGCTCATTAGGTAGAAACCTTTCCAAAAGATCTCTGGTCCATAGCAGAGGATGTGGTTCAGAGGTTAAAATACATGTCTTAGGAGCCGGGCGGTGGCGCTGGAGGTAAGGTAAGCCTTACCTGCGCTAGCCTAGGAGACGGACCGCGGTTCGATCCCCCGGCGTCCCATATGGTCCCCCAAGCCAGGAGCGACTTCTGAGCGCATAGCCAGGAGTAACCCCTGAGCGTCACCGGGTGTGGCCCAAAAACCAAAAAAAAAAAAAAAAAATATATATATATATATATATATATATATATACATGTCTTAGATAGCTTAAATAGCTAGTGCAATAGCACAACATGGAGGGTGACACCCTCAAGCCTGTCAGGAGTAATTTCTGAGCACAGAGTCAGGCGTAACCTGAATGTGTCCAGGTATGGCTCCCAAACCCCCCAATTTTTTTTAACATATGCTTTGACTCAAGTTTGTATACATAAAGCCCAGGTTTGATCCTTGGCATCGAAAATCAAACTAATAAAAATAAAAAGAACAAAGCAAAGGCTGGGGGTGTGTGTGTGAGATATTTAGGGCTCTCTAGATTTTAAAGATTTTTATTGCCTAGTCTGTAATTTGCTTCTCCCCTTTATGATGAGCTATTTTTTTTTTAGTAAATTAGATATTATATAAAGCAAATTAAAAACTCTATGTGTGGGCCCAGAAAGATAGCATAGTGGCGTTTGCCTTGCAAGCAGCCGATCCAGGACCTAAGGTGGTTGGTTCGAATCCCGAATGTCCCATATGGTCCCCTGTGCTTGCCAGGAGCTATTTCTGAGCAGACAGCCTGGAGTAACCCCTGAGCACTGCCGGGTGTGGCCCAAAAACCAAACCAAACCAAACCAAATCAAAACAAACAAACAAAAAAACTCTATGTGTTGTATAAACTGTAATGGCAAAAATAAATTTAAGCAAAATATAATGTGCATAGAATGTCCAATGATTTCTTTATTTTACAAAAACTTTTACACGATCATATACAAAACATGGGTATGTCAAGAAGAATCTAATTTTCAAACCAAATTTATTTTATTCTCCACTATCACACACACACACACACACACACACACACACACACACACACACACACACACACAAACACGGTTTTTTTTAAGCCGTGAATCTTCCCCTTTTCAGTAAATGGCCTTAAGGTATTCTAAATTAATTGGAACCAAATTAATAGACCAATCCTACTCCTACTACTTCCCCTCATATATTCAAATCTAACCCCTTGATAAATCAAATCAGTTGAATTCTCAAACTCTGCCCATAAATCCACTACTTCTCACCACTCCACTGGGTTTAGATTACAATGAACACAAAAGTACCCAGCCTATCCTACTACCTAAATTGACTAGGATGTGACTTAAGTCACATCTAAGTTGTTTTCATATATGGAATTTATTTTATCATTAAAATGACCTGATAAAATAAAGGTAAGCAATGTTGTTATCTTTAAACCAATATAAAGAGACCACAGGTAGATATTTCGCTCAAAATTCCACAACTAGAGAACGAGATTGTAATTTGAACCCAGGAGTGCAAAGGTTATACTTGAAATCACTTTACTACGATCAACCACTGGACTTAGGTTCTTTACTATCTCATGTCTGATTGTTTTTTTCTTTTTTCGTGGGAGGTAAGAAGAGATGGTCACACCCAGAGGTGCTCAGGAGTTACTCCTAGCTCTGTGCTCAGACATTACTTCTAGCAGACTCGGGAAACCATCAGGGATGCCAGAGATCAAACCTGGGTTGGCTGAATGCAAGGCAAATGCCCTACCTACTGTGCTATCGTTCTGGCCCTTCATGCCTGTTCTTAAGGTTTCTGTGCACACATCTCTGCTTCAAAGAGGTTGTCCCTGAAGTCCTACTTTAGATCTGGAGAAAAAAGTTCTCATTCTGTTACCTTGTCCTGCTGTATTTTTCTTGACCACAAAATTAATAATTTATTCGATGTGAGTTGCATGAGAACACTTTTTGTCCTGTTTCTATAGTTGAATCGCAAGCACTGATGATAGTTCAGGGTCATACTAGGTGTTCTATGATAATAATCAGTTTTAATTCAGGGTCATGATTTTTATTAAAATAAACCCAATTTCAAATTCAGACCATCAATTCCTAACAATGTTACCATGCATAGCCTACTCAAAGCTATTTTGTGCCTCTGTCTTTAAATCTGAAAAGAACCATACTTGTCTTTAAAAAAAGAGTTATTTTAAAGATGACACTGGCAGTAATATGTAAAATATAAAATGGTTGTTACACATTGTAAAGATTAAGTAAATATTAGCTACAAGCATTATAAGTAAAACCGGGGGAAAATATTACATTTGACCTGTCACAAAGTTTTTATTTCTAAAAAAGAGGTAAGACTCTAAAGTATGCCAAGACATAAAGTAGTGATGGTTTTTATTAAGTGTTCTGTGCGTTAAAAACTCCTGGGGTATATGTAATTTCAGTCTAATACTAAAAATGAAGAGAATTTAGAAAACATGTAAATACTATTTTAAGAATCCTTTACTGTGTTATTTAGATATTTCTAAATCATACCTATCAAACTTTAAATAGAAACTTTTTAAAATTCTTTTTTATTTAAACATCATGATTACAAACATGACTGTTGTTGGGTTTCAGTCACAAAAAGAACATTTTGAAGCCAAAAGTTAAGAAACAGATTGAAGTGACAAAAATTCCACATAATAGCTCAGGATAATATTTTAGGATAAACAGAATTGAATACTTAAATGTTGAAGGCAAATCAAGTTCAGCTACTTTTCAATGTGTGCTCACTAAAAATATAGTGAAGAAAACTATCATATTTACTCTGGTTTTGTTTGTTTGTTTGTTTTTTGGTTTGGGGGTCAGAGCCAGCAGCAGTGCTCAGGGGTTACTCCTGGCTCTATGCTCAGACATCACTCCTGGCAGGCTCATGGACCCATATGGAATGCCAGGATTCGAACCACTGACCTTCTGCATGCAAGGCAAACGCTCTACCTCCATGCTGGCTCTCCGGCCCCCATGTTTACTCTTAAAACAGCCCTATGGTCTCAGGCAACTTTTCTAAATGATGCAACCAATAAGCTCCAGTGATTCCCTTCTGCTGAAGAAGTGGCAATAGTGATGGCATTCTGGCTCCTAAAGACACAGCAAAAGTGCTATGAATAGATGGCACTTTAAAGCAATCTGTTACTTAAGCTGGGAAAAGAGGACACAGAATAAGAAACATCTGACCATAGTGCCAAGAATGCTACTCTCTTTCCACAGAACTACAGCCTTCATTAGAGAACACTGAAGATGAGGATGACTCCTGACCACATTTTTAGTCTTACCACAGCATTTCTCAACTATAAATATAATGCTTTTGAAGATTTGATTCCATGCCATTTGCTCCACAAAATAAACAACTTCTTGTGTTTCTCTCTCCTTTCATTACACTTTGACTCTGTAACTAGAAATGCTAATGCAGATGCCTACTGGTAAGGACCTCCTACTCATAAGGACTACTGGTAAAGACCTCCAACTGGTAATTGCTCTTGGGGACAGGGGTTGTGGCAGAGGAAAAAAAAATGGGGGCAGATCCTTACACTAGGACACTCAATTCCATTCTGGGAGCTTTCTTTAAAGGGGCAGGAGGCCCATTTTTTAGAAACCTACCAGTCTTCAATTATGTGATTTTCCTTAAGCTGGTTAGATGCAGTTCAGGCACTTCCATAAAAAAACTACCACCAAGTAGTTCTTTAATTCACTGATCTTTAAAAAGTGAACTGATTACTTGAATATAGCTAGATTACAGATTTAAGGTACTTCAATTTTCTCAGAATACATTCACCATGGTAGTTATATAAGTAATACAAATGTCATTTAGACCATTTGCTTTTCCTTAGGAAGGAATGATCTTGAGACATAATCCAGGATCAACTATTTTAAATTACTGGTCTTTTCTGAGTTTTCTTCATGCCCGCTTATGTCCTTTCTTCTCAAGTTACCGACTTCATAAATGCATCAGATTTTTCACAAAAATAATATTTTATTTGGAAATTTCTGCACACATACAAAAGATACAGCCAATCAGGCATGTTCAGTGTAGTATTATGTAAGAGCAAAAATATGATTAAAGCACAGCAGGATACAATGCTATTCATCTGCTTTATGTAGTAACATATATAAAAATGAAAATACAATATTTAGCAGAATATATAATGTAAGTGGGTGCACCATGGTAGCACATGTACACAGAAAAATCTTGATTATATTTCTTTTTTTAAAATACAGCAAAAATGAGTTATAGTTATATTTTCTTTATATATGCATATATATATTTTATTTAAACACCTTGATTACATACATGATTGTGTTTGGGTTTCAGTCATGTAAAGAACACCACCCATCACCAGTGCAACGTTCCCATCACCAATGTCCCAAATCTCCCTCCTCACCACCTGACCCCTGCCTGTACTCTAGACAGGCTTTCCATTTCCCTCATATATTCTCATTATTAGGACAGTTCAAAATGTAGTTATTTCTCTAACTAAACTCATCACTCTTTGTGGTGAGCTTCATGAGGAGAGCTGTAACTTCCAGCTCTTTTCTCTTTTGTGTCTGAAAATTATTATTGCAAGAATGTCTTTCATTTTTCTTAAAACCCATAGATGAGTGAGACCATTCTGCGTTTTTCTCTCTCTCTCTGACTTATTTCACTCAGCATAATAGATTCCGTGTTTGATTATATTTCTAACTGCAGTATCTATGTATAGAAAACTAGATTACAGAGAGTAACTCAATCACATTATATAAATGCTTATAACTTTTACAATGAGTATATACATTATCACACCAAAGCAATAAAGATTAAGAAGCTATTGCTTAAAGAAAAACACTGGGTCAAGAGATAGCATAACCATCAGGACATACAACTTGAGTTTAATTCTCGGCATCATGTTCTTCCCTGAGCATCATTGGATATACCCTAGAGGCCCTTAAGAACCACCAGAATGGCTCTGGCTGCCCCAGGGCCTGTGTAGCACTTCATTGAACTGTTAGCTTGGTTGCCCAAACATTACTGGATATAGCCCACAGGTCCCCCACACACTGTCTGGAAGATACCCCAAATAAAAGTTTCAAAAAGGAAAATATTAAAAAAAAAACACAATTGTATATTCCACTGAATTCACTACATACAAAATCTTTGGTATCCCTGTCTAGGTGTTAGGTGGGTTACATTCATCCAACAGAAATTCAGTCTCCTCTACCTTCATCACTCTGGAAGATATCACCCATGAATATGATGCTCCTTTCATTTTTTGCCTTAATCTGAACATTCTCTCACCCAGCTGCTCATAATTTCATTAGAAGAGCTTTTTCCATTTCTCAACTTTCTTCTGTTGGTGCCTCCTCCTTGACTGTATCCTTATTTATAAACTTATGCTCAGTGGCTGGAGTAAGGTGTTTGTCTTGCACACAGATACCCAAGTACATATGGTTTTTGGAGTACCGCCAAAACTTATCCCTGAGCATGGCCAGAAATGCCCCAGAACAAAAAAAAAACAAAACAAAAACTATGCAGCACCCCCTCTAAGACCCAGTCTTCAGTAAGGTATCATCTGTTAACATTTCTAGGCTAAAAGTTCCAAATATCTCATATTCTGATATCTCATTTGAACCCTAAATCCATATCCAACTGCCTACACGTAATCTCCACATGGAAACCTCCTAGCTGCCTAAGACTTATTTATATCCAGGCAAATTTCTCCAGTATGTCTTCTCTCATAAATAATACCATCAACTCTTCAGCTGATCAAGACAGAAATACATAATCAAACATTTATCATCTTATAATACTGAACATTGCTTGTTCCTATCTATCTCTTTCCATCTGCCAAGTCCCCAAAGTCCTTACCTAGGGTACAGCACTAATTCTATCATCTGCCAGCAACTCACTCCTTCTTAATGCAGTGTCAAAGTAACCTTTGAAACTGAAATTTTGAGGACCAGGGGCATAGTACAGAGATTAGGCTGTATGCCTTGCAGCCTTATACAGATTTGAGCCCTAACACTACATGGGTCTAGTGTGGTCCTAGAAGACCCCAAGCACTGCTAGGGTGACTCAGATCTTCCCCTGCACTGCACATTTCTTTTAATATCTTTATTTAAACACCTTGATTACAAACATGAAGGATACAGTCAAGGAGGAGGCACCAACAGAAGAAAGTTGAGAAATGGAAAAAGCTCTTCAAATGAAGTTATGAGCAGCTGGGTGAGAGACTGTTCAGATTAAATCATGTAAATAACACCCCTCCACCAGTGTGATATTCTCATCACCAATGTCCCAAAGCTCCCTCCTCCCCACCACCCCACCCCTGCCTGTACTCTAGACAGGCTTTCTACTTTCCTCATTCATTCACATTGTTATGATAGTTTTCAATGTAGTTATTTCTCTAACTGCACTCATCACTCTGTGGTGAGCTTCATGTCGTGAGCTGGACCTTCCAGCCCTTCTCTCTTTTGTCTCTGAGAATTATTGCAAAAATGTCTTTTTTTTTTAAACCCATAGATAAGTGAGACTATTTTGCATCTATCTCTCTCCCTCTGGCTTACTTCACTCAGCATAGTAGATTCCATGTACATCCATGTACAGGACAATTTCATGACTTCATATCTCCTGACAACTGCATAATATTCCATTGTGTATATGTCCCACAGTTTCTTTAGCCATTCATCTGTTGAAGGGCATCTTGGTTGTTTCAAGAGTCTGGCTATTGAAAATAGCGCTGCAATGAATATAGGTGTGAGGAAGGGATTTTTGTATTGTATTTTTGTGTTCCTAGGGTATATCTCTAGAACTGCACATTTCAATCAGTTACATATTCTTAAGCTCTAATGGTCAACTAAGTGGCCCAACTGGCCACTTAGAGGAGTGGCACTTGTCCATTGAGCATCGCTTAGGAGCCAACACTTCTTCTGCCAATGAAAAAAATTCTAACCAAATAATTTTTAAGCTTTACATTTTCATCTTTAGGAAACCTGTGACAACATGTATGTGTTATTTCTGTAAGAGTTCTTACTTCTGGGAAACCAAGAATAATTTTTATAGAAATCTGGTTACAAAGCTATAAGTTTCATGAAGGGGTCTATATATATTTTAGTTTGACTTAGAACTTCAGTGACCCATCAGGTCTTTGTAGGTTACCCCTCCCCAAAGCCAAAAGCTAATCTTAGCTGATGGTCAGACCAGTCCACAGCTGGAAGGGATCTGTGGTTGATAATTAAACCCTTAGGGGAGGGGTGAAAGGCAGTAGAAGCAGGAGGAGGAAGATGCAGCACGGAGAGGAGAGACTCAGGTTGGGAGCAGAGAGGCCAGTTAGCTTAAAAGCCATGTGACATACGCACATGGTGGTTAGCGTCTTGTAATAAAGTTGGATGTCTCCTGAAATCTGACTGCTGTGGGTCATTTCTTCACCATCATCCTAATACCTGCAGACCTGCCAGGCTGTAGGGGCTGCAGGCTCTGGGCCGGACAGAGAAAGGCCTCACCATTCATCCATCTACCATCCACCATCCACCTCTAGGACTCTATAATTAATATTCAATACAACATTTGTATATGGTTAACCATAATAAGTATTTATATTTAGTGATAGGATGAAGGAATGAATGAGATACAGCAGAATCTAGGATGACCGTAGTATTAAGGAAGGAATATTTTTTGTTTGTTGACTTCTTCTGGAAATTCAAATATGTATTCGTACAGCCTATATTACATATTTATATATATGTATAAAATTTCATAAAAAAAGAACAAAAATATACAAGGAAAACTTATCAACTGAAGAAGCATAGCTAGAAGGTAATAATTTTCCTCCTCTTTCCTCCTTCCCTCATTCTTCCCTCCCTCCCTCCTTCCTTCCTTCCTTCCTTCCTTCCTTCCTTCCTTCCTTCCTTCCTTCCTTCCTTCCTTCCTTCCTTCCTTCCTTCCTTCCTTCCCTACCTCTTTCCCTCCTTCCTCTACCCTCCTCTTTCCTTCCTTCCTTCCTTCCTTCCTTCCTTCCTTCCTTCCTTCCTTCCTTCCTTCCTTCCTTCCTTCCTTCCTTCCTTCCTTCCTTCCTTCCTTCCTTCCTTCCTTCCTTCCTTCCTTCCTTCCTTCCTTCCTTCCTTCCTTCCTCTCCTTATGTTTTACTGTTGTTGGTTTTTCTTCCAGAGCTCTGCAAATGCTCAAGTCAAATGCTGAAATGCTCAAAAACTTCTTTTTGGTTTCCTACCTACACTATGTCAACATTTCTGCAGAGTCAGAAGAAGAATCAAGAATATCCTACTAAACTGGGAAACTGACAAAATAATTCCTACACTTTACCTCATAAAGATTCATTGAAATAAGTGGTGGTGGGGTTGGTCTGAGGCACAACTCGATTTGTGAAGAATGTCCTAAAGACCTTATCCTTGGTTTTTGAGATGCAAAATTACTAGCTTCACAGATAATATTTTCTCCTGTTATTGTTTTAACTACTGCAGAGAACCCTAAGTTAGTGATTCAACCTATCAGTTAACACCAGCGACATGCATGTCAACTCTCTTCATTTGTCTGAGAAACAGAATGAGAAGTGAGAAAATATAGCTGGGCTATTATCTCCTCACAATAGCTTGGTAGGGAAGAACACACATTTCCTAATGAGATCATCCCAAGATAGCCAACCCTATCTGATGGTTAAGTGTGGAGAAAAGACTTTCTGTGTTATCTTTCCTAGTTTTCTTGGTTCAAAAGAAACACTTAAAGAGATTGGGAACACAAATTTGAGCATGCCTTGTAACTGAACTGCTATAAATTTTAAATAGCCAAGCTGAGGGTAGAAAATCAGTATCTTTAACTCTTTCTAATTATTATTCATGAAATAAAGTTGCAATTTTAGTTCAATTTTTAAAGCTAACAGTAACAGAACTTTATTAACAAATACAAGAAAAAAATACAAAATTGGCATTTCTTCATCTGTCTGCTGCAACTCCTAAATCGATGCTTTGTTGTAAAAAAGGCATTTGCCTTTCATGCAGGAGGTCATCGGTTCGAATCCCGCGTCCCATATAGTCCCCCGTGCCTGCCAGGAGCAATTTCTGAGCCTGGAGCCAGAAATAACCACTGAGCACTGCCGGGTGTGACCCAAAAAACCACCAAAAAAAAAAAATTTTTCCTTGGCAATAAAATCACTTTGTAGGTACAGAGAGAACTTAAAATAATCTGGTTCAACTCCCTGATTTATAAATGAGTTAATAATAACAATGGAGAATAACCAGAATTTTGCAGCAAATTTGGAACAGAACCAAATGTCGTAACTCCTGATCTAGGAAACTTTTTACTATATTCCCCACATGCCTATCCCCTGCAGATAACAAAAGAATTGAAGTTGCTGAAAATAAAGACTCATAGATTATTCAGCAGTCCATTTCACAAGTGTGAACAAATACCTCATAAAAAAATTGAAAACTCATCTAAGCGTAACTTTTATATAAATTTGGGTTATTGAACACCTGCTCGCTGAGTTCTGCTTTCTCTCTTCAAATAAGGCTAGAACATAAACAGATAGAGAGTCTAGATGAAGAAATAAAAACACAGCTTTAAAAAATGGAGAGCAAATAGACAAGTGATAACTTGCTTAGCAGATGGGAGTAAGTGGTGTTAAAAAGAATGTCTAAAAACAATTTCAATTAAATAAGAAACCCCCAGGAGGTTTAAATAAATAAGAAAATCCTGATAAAAAAAAATAACTCCCAAGACTGGCAGCACCAAGTTTCTCTGGAAGTGGGCATGAAAGTGGGAGGGAAATTGGCTAAAAGCCAGAATAAGAAGTAGTTAGACCTTTGTCAAAAAGACAAATGATTTCTTTCAAAATCCCAGGCCATAATTAAATATGGAAATATAATCTCTGTAAATAAATAAACAGCCCTATTGCATGTTACTCATAATATTAAATACCCAACAAATAACTAATTCTATTTCTAGTTATATCACCATAAGGGAAATCAAAACAAATGCCCATATAAAAGCCTGTACATAAAAGTCATTGCCATTCACTCATAATAATAAAAATACTGGGCACAAATAAAATGTTCTTTATCTAAACAATGGGTAACAAGATGCAATGTAACCATACATGGGACTATTTGGCAAATAAAAAAACTACATATCAAAACTCAAAGAAGTCAAAAGACTATATATTATGTGATTTCATTTATAGGAAATGTCCTGCATACTCAATTCTACAAAAAGAGATTGTGGATTCATGGGTATCTCAGACAGGAGTGGTTGGTGGACAGAAACTTACAGGGTAGGGGAATTCTTCTTTTTTAATGAAGTTCTTCCCAAGATGAAAAAGTTTAATGATCAACTTGGAATATCCAATATCCAAATGCAGTATTCATTATTTTAAAAGTAGAAGAAGCAGTCTATGACAAAGAAAATTTTCTGTATAATATAAATATTCCTCAGAAAACTCAACATTGAGCTTCCATATGGCCCAGCAATAGCACTTGTAGGCTTTAAAGTAGAATGTGAGGTGCTTCTCAAGAGTTATTTTAGAAAACATTAAGTTAAAATTTAACAGAGAATTTAAAGGTAGAGGTTAAAAAGATAGTATAGTGGGGCCGGAGAGATAGCATGGAGGTAAGGCATTTGCCTTTCATGCAGGAGGTCATTGGTTCGAATCCCGGCGTCCCATATGGTCCCCCGTGCCTGCCAGGAGCAATTTCTGAGCCTGGAGCCAGGAATAACCCCTGAGCACTGCCGGGTGTGACCCAAAAACCACAAAAAAAAAAAAAAAAAAAAGATAGTATAGTGGTTAGGGCATTTGCTTTGTACATGGTCAACTCAGGTTCAATCTCCACATCTTTTATGGTACCTTGAGCACACCAAGTAGTACACAAAAATCAAAAAAAGAAAAAAAGGAATTAAATACTACTCAAGCTATCAATTAAAATTCAATAGTGAACAAAGATGTTTTTGAGACCTATAACCTCAAATATGTATCTCTTATATTGCTCTTTTTTCCTTAAGAAACTAAAGAATGTGCTCCATCAAAAGAAAATAGAAACCAACACTCAGAAAGTTCTGAAGATTTATTGCTCCAACTCAAGAAACATTATAAAAGTCCGCTGGTGGGCAACAACACAGTAGGACTGGTTCTTGCAGGATCAAGAGAGTTACTTACATAGAAGAGCCCTAGGCACACTTTTTCACCCCAAAAATGAATTTCCCAGGTTCTCTATGTGGTTGACCTGGGAGGATTTTTAAGACTAAAGAAGAGTTGAAATTGAATAGTCACAACTATATTAAAAGTAAAATTTCAATCTACTGTGTAGACCAGAGAGAAAAAGTAATCACACTATATTACATAATTCTTTATGGGAAGTATTACATATTTTTAATAAGCACTGTGTATTAATCTTACCATTTTAACAATATAATTACAAGTGGTAGGGTGGCAACTAGGAAAGTTTTAAAAGGATGAAGGGAAAAAGTTTTAGAAGAATGATAAAAATTACTCACTTTATATTAATAGATAACCTGGAAAATTAATAGTTAAAATAATAATACAATGCCAAAGCTAAACATATAATCACTTAGTAAAATAATGCACTGTGGTTAAAAATTTTGTATGTGCGAAATAGAAAAAAGAATTGCTACTATTTTTAAAAATACATTTGTAGTATTAATGCTCTAACATAAAATTTATAAAAGACCTTATTTAAATTATGCACATTTTTATTTAAAAAGGGATAATTTGGCCAGATAGTACAGAGAGTGGGTAAGGCACTTGCTATGTATGTGGCTAATTGGTCTAAATCTTTAGCAGCAAATTATGGTCCCTCCTGAGCATAGCCAGGTATGGCTCAAAATTCAAAAAGCCAATGAAATAAATAAATACAACTGTACTTTTTCCCTTTGCAAATGAAGAAGAGTCCCAGAGATGTAAATATAAGGGATGAGGTTATTGCCTTGCATAGAGCCGGTCTGAGTATGATGCCTTGTACCCCATATGATTCCCTAAGTCCTGCCAGGAGTGATCTCGGCATGCAAAGCCAGAAGTATGCCATGAGCACAGCTGTATTCCTCCCCCTTCAAAACAAACAAACAAACAAACAAACAAGTGAAAAAGTTGGGAGAAGAATTGTGTCAAACATATTAAAGCTTGACTCATGTAAAATTAGAATAGCTAGGGATAATAGCTCAGGGGTTGGGGGGATGCCTTGTTCCAGTACTACACCACTGTGTCCCAGCATTGAAGTGTTCAGGCAGTTGTTCATATCACTGGGAGAAATCCTGGATGGGGGAACAAAGCCCTCCTACAAAGAATTCCTATTCTGGCACCTACAATATGCCAGCCTGTATGTTCTGCTTGAAGCAAAAGATACTTTAGTAAACAAAATAGAAAAGGCCTCCTCTTTTCAAAGAATTTATCTTCCATTTTATAAGTTCAATATAATTTCCACTTTGCAACACAGACTGATGGTAGAAAATAAACAGGCTGCCAGAAATACTTGGAGTGGTATGCCTTGAGGCTGCCTGAGGGGTAACATTTAAATCAGGACCTGAAAAGCACAGTGCTAAAGAAAGAACATTCAAGAAAGGGTGAAAGAAAGCCAACTGTTCAGAAGAATGAAACCACCAGATCTATGTGACTGAGAGATATAAAGAAGGAGAGAAGTGAGAACAAAAGGATTCTAGATCGGAGGTAGGAAGCACATTACACCAGCACCAACAGAAAACAGTGATGTGGCTCAGAACATGACCAAGCACTCTGCAGTGGGGACTGTGGATATACAGACCAATGATTAAATACTGCTGGCATGTATGTAACAAAGCTGGATGAAGATAATAAAATTAACAAAAAATAGAGGAGCCAAATTGAAAAATTTTTGAAGTCAAAGCTCAAAGAACTGGGGACCAAAGCATCAGTATAAAGCTTGCCTTAAATGCAGCTGATCTGAGTTTGATTTCTGACATCCCATATGGTCCACCAAGTCTATAAGGAGTGAACCCTGGGGACAGAATTGGGAATAAGTCCTGAGCACTGCCAGGTGTGGAACAAAACCAAAATGCAACAAAATTCAAAAAAACTGGAGGAAGAGTAACTATGAAGGATGCTCTTCATTCAAGAAGGACACTCAGACTTCTGTTAACTTTAGAAAATGTGAAGATCGTGGTACTTAATGAGCTGACAAAGAGGAGATTTTGAAAGGCAGGTTCAGGTAGATGGAAGAAAAACAAGTTCCTGCTAAGATTTGAGACATTTAAAGATACATCAAGAGGCTCCATCAGATGCAGGGCTGGCACTGAGAAGAGGGTCAATGTGAGACAAGCACACTGGAAAGTTATCAGTTTGTTATCAACTGCGGAAAAGGTGGCACATGGTTGAACTCATGGAACACACGTGTGATGCCAGGAATTGAATCAGAGTTGACCAAAATCAAAGCAAGGTCCTCAGTCCCCTCATAATCTCTCTAGCTTTCATAATTAATATTAGTCTATAAGAAAATAGAATTCAGAATAGCTTACATCCTTTTCTCTTTCTACATACTTATCTATTTCCACATTCAGTGGTCTGTAAGAAATGCCACTGAAGGATAAAAAGTGGTTAAAAGGAAAAAGAGAAGGCAAATTAAGAGAAGAATCTCAAGCTGGGAAAGGAAATGAGAGATAGAGAGAAGTATTGAAAAGGGAAGTCAACAACTAGTTACACTAGCCCCACTGCTGTAGCTCATGAAACTTAAAGGTCAGGTTGTATCTAACCCTTTTTGCCCTTATAAGGAACTTATACTACCTCAGCGGATGTTATGACCTTATAAGGAAACCATCTCTATCCCCTCTCCCCCTTCCCCTTCTTATGGTATATAAGGATGAACAAAGAAAGCCACGTGGTCCTTTGCCTCTGTTTGGTTCTGGACGGGCACTGGACCCTGGCCGGCAAGAATAAAGAACCCACTTGAGCTTTAGCCTGAGTGACTGTCTCTTCATTTCTCTGCATCGGAGCAGCATCTGGACTACCAAGCCTTTCAGTATCAGGGTATAGGAAGGTGATGTTGTTCTTGAATTTTTTTATTTTGTAGTTTGTTTGATTTTTAGAGCACAACCAGAAATGCTCATGGTTTACTTCCGGCTCTTTACTCAGGGATCACTCCTACAAATTCAGGGATCAAATCTGGGTCAATCACATAAAGGTAAATGTTTTACCTACTGTACTAACACACTTGGACCCTATAGTATTTAATTTTTAATATAGGGGTACCAGAGCATTGATTTACCTATTTCTTTAGTTGTTCAACATATACTTATGTACCAAAGCAATGTCTTTATAATGGTTACATAATTACATGAATACATAAAAAATAACCTCAGGTGGAGAAAAATGCTTTACAAGCAAAGCTGACTAAAGGGATAGGTATGCCTCACGCATCCTTCACAGACTACTGTGATATTCTAGATAAATGAGTAAAAGATGTCAGTGTTAAGGAGAGCATGTGAATAAGAAGTAAATTGCAGGAGCAAGAATGTAGAAGTTTAAATAAGAAGAGATTAGGTAGTGAGAAAAGCTTGGCAAGAATGGAATCTGCTCAGATAGAAGAGCAGAATGTTACAAGATATTCAGAGGCTTTAATAGCTGAAGCACTGTGAGGCAACAGAGTAGGAAGAAAAGCAGGAAGACAAGAGGGGGCTAGAAAGATAAAATGGTCTTTAAAGCGCAGTGTAGAAAATGATCGAACTCATTTGTGCAAATAAAAAAAATAGTATGGCAGTAATAACCAAAGACAATAAAGATGAGGACCAGGAGGACCAATCCATGGTAGGAAGTCCATGACACATATAGCAGTGAAGTGTAGTTAGGTCACGAAAAGGACTACTATGACAATGAGAGTTAGAAATGATCACGCAGGAAAAGAAGTGGGTGCTGACAGGATGTAAAGGGATATGCATTGACATTCCCTGAGTAACAATATTACAAACCACCATATCTAAAATAAAAAGGGAGAGAGAGGTGGGGAAATGTCTTCTATAGAGGCAGGCAGGTGGGAGGTCAAAGGGGAGGACGGGAGGGAAAATGAGGACATTGGTGGTGGGAAATGTGCACTGGTTAAGGTTGTTAGACATTGTATGACTGAAAAATCAATCATGAGCAACTCTGTAACTGTGTATCTCATTGTAATTGAATTGAAGAACTTACTTAATTTTAGGGGCCGGAGTGATGGTGCTAGAGGTAAGGCATCTGCCTTAAAAGCATTAGCCTAGGACGGCCGTGGTTAGATCCCCTGGCATCCCTTATGGTCCCCCAAGCCAGAAGTGATTTCTGAGCACATAGCCAGGAGTAACCCCAGAGCATCAATGGGTGTGCCCCCCCCAAAAAAAGCTTATTTAATTAAAAAAAAGAGTTAAGACTTTTTTTTTTTTTTGAGTTTTTTTTGAGTTAAGACTTTTTACTATTTATGGAGAATCAACTGTATGGGTCCTCTAACTAAGGCCCACAGGCCACAGG
Source organism: Suncus etruscus (assembly GCF_024139225.1). Taxonomy (NCBI): domain Eukaryota; kingdom Metazoa; phylum Chordata; class Mammalia; order Eulipotyphla; family Soricidae; genus Suncus; species Suncus etruscus. The sequence goes on along the minus strand of NC_064858.1, from coordinate 15,620,950 downwards.
TGGATGACCAAGGACATTTATCTGGCTTGCTGGGCATTTTGACACTGCCTGTCCTTAGCAGCTGACTCATCCTGGGCATGTAGTGCACATGTGTGAGATGTGGGCCACTCTCTACCACCCCCTGTCTCTGTCTCTCATAAGGTTCCTCAAACTAGAGCCCGCCAAAAGCAGACCCATAGTTTCCATTGAAATCATAGTAAGTTTGTTGTTTTAACTTTACTTGTTGTTTATTTTAAATATTGTATTCGTTCCCATTTTGATTTTTTTTTTTTTAGTTTTTGAAATTTGGGTCAAATTTGGTGATGCTCAGAGGTTGCTCCTAGCTATGTGCTCAGAAATCGCTCCTGGCTCTAGGGACCATATGGGAAGCTGGGGTTCGAACTGAGGTTCATCCCCTGATTTTTTACTTCAAAATAAAATATGTATAGTGTGTAAAGGAATTTGTTCATAGTTTTTTTAAACTATAGTCAGGTCTGCCAACAGTCTGGGAAACAGTGAACTGGCCCCCGATTAAAGTTTGAAGATCCCTGTTCTATTCCAAAAAATATAAAAATGCAACAAACTATAGATGCCAGAATTGAAAAGATATATAAATGAAAATAAGTATCATACTATATTAAGTGATTTAAGTTCCTTATTTGCAATAGGTTAAGATCATATAGTAATCAATCATATAAACCTTTATTAAGATATTAATCTTTTATTAATTTACATTCTGATAACTCTATTTTCTATTCCTACAAGTTTTGCTGGAGCAAGTAATATGAAATAGTTTGTAATAAGCCAGCCAAATGGGCAGGTTTGGGGAAGGGAGGAAACCTGGGAACATGGGTAGAAGAAAGGGTACACTGGTAGTAAGACTGGTATTAGAATATCATATGCCTGAAACAACTCCACTATGAACAACTTTTTAAATCATGCTGTCTTAATAATAATTAATTTTAAAAGTTTTTTTTTTTTTTAAAAAGGAACACAGTTGCTTCTATATACATTCAGATGAAGAGGTAGGTACAAGAGTAGAGAGAGGGCTCAGGAAGACTTGGTGTGAGCTGTGAACTTAGATGAGTATGAGGTTGGGAAGCTAGAAATGTTTGCATTTGGGAATTTGGGATAGATGTGAAAGGGTTGAATTTAGGGTATAAAAGTAAGGCAGAGCAGCTTCAGGTTTTTGGCTAGTCAATTTGGGTAGAGTTACTGTTAAGGAGAAAAAAGAGGATAGCGGTAAGTGTAAATTTGGAAAACAGGTCAAGATCTAGGTTTTAGATAAATTTGAGATATCAATTAGACAGTTAAGCAGAGAATTAAAACAGAAAAGTGAAAGAAGGAAAGAAAAGAAGAAAGAAAGAAAGAGAGGAAAGAAAGAGAGAAAGAAAGAAAGAAAGAAAGAAAGAAAGAAAGAAAGAAAGAAAGAAAGAAAGAAAGAAAGAAAGAAAGAAAGAAAGAAAGAAAGAAAGAAAGAAAGAAAGAAAGAAAGAAAGAAAGAGAAAAAGAATGAAAGAAAGAAGAAAAAGGAAGGAGGAAGGAAGGAAGGAAGGAAGGAAGGAAGGAAGGAAGGAAGGAAGGAAGGAAGGAAGGAAGGAAGGAAGGAAGGAAGGAACTGGAGATTAGTATGTGGAACTCAGCGTAGTTTTTATTTAAAGTCCTGGGAATGAAATCACCTGAAGAGTCAACTGAACTAAGGAAGAGATCAAAGAACAAGGTCTTTGACTTACTGAAATTTAGACTTCAAAGAAAGACTAGAAAAACAAGTATTCTGGGAGCAGATATGATACAGTGGCAACCCAGAAGGCAAGTCAAGAAAGAATCTATGGATCAAAGCTATGTATGGTAGGTAGGGTACCTGCATGAAACTGACCCAGCTTTGATTTCTGGCACCATATAAGGTTCTCCACACCCACCAGCAGTGATCTCTGATCAGAGAGTCAGAATTACTGAGCCCAACTGGGAAGAAAGAAGAGGTGGAAAGGGAGGGAAGGAAAGAAGAAATTTGAGGAAGGTCAATTCACTCAGTGCTTCTGAGACACATGAGCATCCTGAGGAGAATGCAAGACTTCTGTGACTCACGATGAATAATGTTCTAAGATAACATTTCTGACCCATTAGCAGGCTCAGACTGCTTAATAGTCTGCATCATAACCCTCAATTCATTGAGAACACTAACACAGTTTCCTAAATGCCTCATTCCATGTCAAGGTTTTCTTCAGTTATTGAGCAGGAAGCAACTCATGAGCTCCCCTGGCCTGTGCAATAGAAATGGGGAGTTTAAAAAAAAATTAAAAATCCCAACAACAACAAAAAAGAGGAAGCCAACTAGTGCCACAGCAGAGAATCAGATATGTGAGGGCATGACAAAACTGTATTTCCATGTTTTTTAATCAGGTAGTCTCAGAAAAACACTGCTAAAATCTTTCCTCTCATCTCATATTGTCAATGAAAATGCAGCATAGCTGCAGGTTCTGCAATTTATAATTTATTGTTCCTAACTCTCCCCGCTTTGCTTCCATTAGAATTGCTTCAGATTGCTGCAAGTATCCTCCTGCTAGTCTCTGCTTGTTCCACTGGCAAGCAATGGTATGATTTTTGTCTATAGTTTTGCCTGTTAAGAATGTCTGATTAAAAAATAAAAGAGGGTTAATGCAAAGAGTCAGAAGCCTCTTGTGCCTGACTTCTTAACATATTTTTGAGATGAATAAACATTGTTGCCTGAAACTTGTTTATTTTTGCTGATGAATGGTATTCCATTACATAGAAGTGCCATAATGGATTTAACAATCGATAGGCATCTGAATGGTTTGGGGTTTTAGTATTATAATAAAGTTTCTATAAACTTTTGCTAAAGAGTCTTTTTTATATAATTTTATCTTATTAAAGCATCATGGTTTACAAAGTTATTCATAGATAGGTTTCAGACATACAACTTACTGGGTTGATGTTGAAAACCTGGAGCACAGGTTTTCATTTCTCTTGGATCAATATTTGGAAATGGGATCACTGAGGCTGGAGCAATAGCACAGTAGTAGAGCATTTGCCTTGCACGCAGCAGACCCGGGACAAACCTGGGTTCGATTCCCAGCATCCCATATGATACCCCAAGCCTTCCAGGGATAATTTCTGAGTGCAGAGCCAGGAGTAACCACTGAATGCTGCAGGTCTTGACCCAACCCCCTCCAATAAAAAGAAAAAAATGGGATTACTAGGTGATGTAGATCTAACTTTGTCCACTAATAGAATAGCTAAACATCTTCTTGCATGTCTACATGTAAACACAGTATTTAGTGTTATTTATATATCATTTTATTTCTATGTAAACACAATAATGCTATGTTATATATAATGTTATATGTTATACATTAATGTTATATAAATACAGTATTTAGTGTTATTTGTATATACCATTCTATTTCTTCTTTTTTATTTGTTGGTTTGTTATGAGTCACAGCATTTGGGAGCTACTCCTAGCTCTGGGCTTGGGGCCACACCCAATAGTGCTCAGGAAACCTTAAAATCTGAACGCATGGATTGGTATCCACTTCTTTTCTTAACATTTACACCTTAGTAGTGGAAGCTCTTGTAGATCATAATTGGAAAACACAAACAAATCACATAAGTCCAAGTTTAGGGGAGGAAGCCCTGGGGTGACAGTTTGACCCACAAACCCTCCATCAACAGTCTGGTAAGGGCCCAAGAATAGTCTACAAGCAAATTGTATGTTCACTCTTGCTGGTTGTCCTGCTGTCACTGACATCAGCAAGAGCATCAGGATGATCTGCATTCTGTCCTGGACCAGGAAGCTCAGTCAGCTGAATCTGCAGGGGATCCTTCTGATTCAGACTGTGACTCTCCACCACGAGGAACAAGGAGGCTCCTACATCCTCTTCAATCCTGCAACTTAAACAGCTGTTTCCTGAGTATTTTTGGCATCCATATGAGGTCATACTGCCCGTCTTCCACAGGATTTGCTCTCTAGTATAGTGTTGTCTGTTATTTTAAAGTTTTCCAAGTTTGGCTGATGTAAGGATGTGAAGGTTGGGTCAACATGATGAGCCAAAGGTGGTATTGGGCCTCTCACCCTTTGTAGGATAGTCCTGGAGAGAATCCATCCCACCCCTCTCCAGGGTTGGGAGAGATTCTGATATTCAGAACTTTTCTCAATGCTAAGTGCAGGACCCTGGCTGTGGCCACACAGTACAGATCTAGACACTCCTAGATTCCAATTTCCCTTGATCAATCCACCTCTATGTTCTTCATGAGATTAGCAGAGTACTTGTAACGGTACTGGACCTGCTTGTCACTTAATCTCAACCCTTTCAACTCTGTTTCCTTGAAAGAAGACTCCGGGATCTCCAGGCTGACTTTTAAGATTTCCTGTCACATGAAGAGTAATCCCCACTATAGAGAGGAAAACTTTCTGCCTGTATTTATGCAAACCAACATAGTGCCATGAAGCATCCAATAAAAGAGAGAAAGCCATGTTTTTCAATTTACAGAACACACAAAACTTCCATTATGCATATAATTTTAAATCCCACTTGGAATTTTTTGTAATTTTTCTGTAATTTCTAAAGGTCCAATTTTCTAAGAGCACTTTAACATGAGTTTATAGCATCTAAACTCCTTTTTCATAGAATTCTCTATACAAAAACATTCGATCATTTCTAATTTAGAGACATTCTAATAACAATCCAGTTTGACCATACATTTTTTTTCTAACACAACCCTCAAACCTTCTGCACATTATTTTGTTCTGTTTTCTTTCTTCCATCCCAATTTGCAATTGACTGATTAAACTCTCACAGAATTCCCTCCATCTTCCCTCCATAACTCCATCCATTATCTTTCTTGTATAAACCATACATCTAAGCTCGTTTTTCTAATCTCTTTTTTCTTCATCATTCCATGGGCATTCTTGTGGCCCTGGCTGCCACAGGCAACTGCATACACCCAGTTCAGAACACTGGAGAGGACTTTGTTGGCTCTGCACTCCAGCTTCTTCCCAGGGCATGCCATCTTCCCAAGTTAGCAGTCTAGAACCCAGCAAAAAGGCTCTAGGAGAGAAACTTGAAACTGCCCGCTGCCAATTTTAAAGCAAATTGCTAAACATTTTGACACCTAGCAGGACCAAATTGTCCTTTGTGGTATTTATTAAAGACCTTTAAACCAGTTCTACTGATTTTCCTTCTTTTAGATATTCACAATCTAGTACCATTAGAGATGTTCACACTTAAAGCTATCTTAAGCTCAACATTAAGTTTTATGTGACAAAATTGACATGAAATTGAGTTACCTTAACAATATCATGCACTCACAAATTTAACAACATTGTCTGAAAAGGTGAACCACAATAATTTGTAGCATTTTCTGCTCAATTCTTCATTCTTAATGTAAAATAACACCCAGCTATTAACAAAGGCATAACCCCTATCTTCCTCCCTCTGCCAAATCTCTCCTTTGATACACAAAAGCCCACCTGGATCACTCTGCATTGCCTCAGCCTGATGGACTTTCTTCTGAGGTTATAGACAATAAATTCCCTAGGGGGCGTAGGAGGAAGGATCAAGCAAATTCCAATCCTTAATTACTAATAGGATCAATTCACAATGTTTTAAAAATCACATATTCTAGCCTGCTTGAGTTGAGTTTTAGAATGGCCATTTTATTTCTCTCCCCAGCCAATTCCTACCATTGTAAAGCAGCCAGGCCGGCACCTGGCATCCAGCTCCTCAGGACTTCCATGATTTCTTAATTCTGCCATCCCTCTCTATATATACACAAGCAGATAACATCAATTGATTTTCCTCTGCCCCCTACCCAAACCTAACAATGGCAGGAAAGCAGCTGAGATCGATCAGAAAGACTGGACTTCTCCAAGACAAATTTTATTTTAATGATATCTTTATTTAAGCACCATGATTACACAAATGATTGTAGTTGAGTTCCAGTCATAAACAGAACACCCTCCCTTTACCAGTGCAACATTCCCATTACAGCCATTTTAGATTTGTCCAGCATTTTCGACTCTCCCCAGCTGCTCCCTGGCCTGTCTCTAGTGGAGCAATTAATACCAGACTTGCAAAACAAGCTATCCAAAGACAGATCCAAGACTCCAACACAGATACACAACAAAACTAACAATTTTTGCTGAACTCAAACCAAATTCTAACAACCTTAAGGAGGTGGCATTCTCTCTACAATTTCTCTCCATGTTCTGACCAGACAAGAGAGTGACATAGAGAAAACATAGCATGACAGACACAAAGACAGAGAGACAAAGATTGACTGCAACCCCCAGTGGAACTCGAACCCATGTGGTCCCAAGGTGGAACTCAAACCTATGTGGACATCATCCCTGGTGATGATGGTGGTCAAATTTGTCTTCCCTGGTGGGAGGAGTGGGGTGTGCCACACATCCTCCAGCCCTGTGGAGCAATACTGCAATCAGTTTCTCCCCCTTGGGACCCTACTAAAGCTCCATTCCCTTTTGGCTTCCACCTACCTTGAAGGGGGTCCCAGTGATGTCCATGGGACCTAGACAGCTTTGTTGATGACTGAGTCATTGTCATTCAATACCAGACAAGCCCCAAATGTTAGGGTCCAGATTCAAAGGACAAGATCCCACAATTGGAATAAAGCTTAAAAAACTATATTCTGTCCGTCACAGCCTCATACTGACTGGTTAGGGCCATCTCCCCAGAGAAGATGAACATGTTGCATTTCTAAAGGTAAGCAACAAGAGAAAAAAACTACCAACAAAAACTCTATAAAAATAATGAAGTACTTAGGAATCAAGTTAACAAAAGAGGTTAAAGACTTATAACCAAAAGTTTAAAACCCAACTAAAGATATTGAAGATGCAAAAAAAAAAGTAAAATGATAGTCAGAGATTGGAAAAATAACATTATTAAATTGATACTCCAATCAAGGCATTATAAAGATTCAATATAATCCTTATAAAAATTCTTTTGGCACTTTTCAAGGGCATAGAACAAATACTACTCATTTATATAGAGCCATGGAGCCACATACCACCTACCCCCAATAAAAAAGAAATCCTAAGAAGAAAAATAAAAAAAGGCATTGTGTTTCCTGATGTAAAATTTTAATTTATTCATTTATTTTTATTTGGGGCTACAAGTGACAATACTCAGGGCTACTCCCAGTTCATCATCAGGCATTGCTCCCAGCAGTGCTTGGGAAACCATGTGATGCTACAGATTAAACCTGGAAAGCATATGTTCCAGCCCTTTGAATTATCTTTCCAGCCCAGTTTTCCCTGACTTTATACTTAAAGCTATAAATATCAAAAGAAGTGAGGCACTCTAAGGAAAACAAGCTTCAAAATGATGGGTTAGAATTCATAGCCAAGAGCATAAAATGTGGGAGAAAAAGCATTTTTAACAAATGGTGCTGGGGAAACTGATTGTACACATACAAAAAAATTAGAACTTTTCCACTATTTCAAATCATTCATAGCAGTAACTCAAAATAGATTAGAAACAAATATGTTAAACCTGAATCCCTAAGATACACTAGATGAAACTTAGACAAAACATTCTATATTAGTTTCAGCGATATCTTAAAGGTTTCCCTTCTATCGGTAACCAAAAAAAAAGGCAAAAAATGAACAAGTAGGATCATATCAAATCAAAAATCTTTCACACAGTGAAATTGTCAGTAGAACAAGATAACTGACTGAAGGGAAGAACATATCTGCACAAATACATCTGAGAAAGGGCTAATATCAAAGATATAGAAAGCACCCATGAATTCAACAACAAATAACTTCATAAAAAGAGGGAAAAAAATAATGAAGAACTATGTTTCCAAAGAAGACAGACAGATGGCCAACAAGAAGCACATGAGAAAAATTGCTCAGTATCAATGAGTATCAATATGTTTCAAAAATACATAAACATACACAACACAAGCCACACAACACACAACAATTTAATGAACTTCAACTCAATACATCTACCTGACAGGGACTACAGAAAGGTCACAGAAAAAGACTGATTCTATCCTGGTAAAGAGTCTTGGGGGAGTTGTTTAAGGAGACTACTCAAATAGAAAGAACATCAGAACTGGACAAAAAAAAAAAATTAAATAGCTCAAAGGGCTAATGTGCTTCTTTTTGCATGTGTGTGACCCAGTTCTGACATCAAGCACATGTTCCCCCAAGCTCTACCAGGAGTGATTTTTGAACAACATTCCACGAACAGTCCATGAATACCACCAGGTGTGGTCCAAAATTTAAAAAAAAAATCAAAAACAAAAAACAAAAACATCAAATATAAAGGGTCTCTTACCCAGACTGGATGTATGAGAAGAGTGAGGTGTCAAAAAAGGCCTCCTGGAGGCAGGAACATCACCTGAAGGATGAGGAGGCAGCAAGAGTGTTAGTTAGGCAGCAGAAAAATAGCAACAGGCATCAAAACCTGAGTCTTGGGTCGTCAGTCTGCACCACATTTAGAATCTGGCTTTTTGTATGTCTTTTGACAATGATTGCTCTTATTGCTCCTAATGATGGAAATGGAATTAGATTACGTTAGCTGACTTTATTCTTTGACATATGTCAAATTCATCTGCGAGCTTTCTCAGAAATATTGAGGGCCTTTTTATTGGAAGAGTAACTTCTGGTGAAAAATCCTGACCAATCTACTTTCCCTTGTCCCAACCCCAGAAATGTGGTTCCAATTAGTGAATCTGTCTCTTTAAAAGCTTTACAGGCATTGCTAATCTACAGCAAGGTCTGAGAAAAGACTGGATGAGATTTCTCAATCTATATGATTTTCAATCCTTCATGTAAAATAGCATAGTCTGGTGAGTAGTATATACCAGTAGAATAGTTCCTGGAAACCACTGGGTGAAATCTAAACACCAAAAGAGAAAAAAAGTATAGATCATTCCAGGCAAACCAGAATCACAGCAGGGTATGATCTAGGCATCAGTACTTTTGAAGTTCTGCCGCTGATAGCTAAATATTTCCCAAGACTGAGAAAAAACACTACTTTAGGTCATCTCAACACTCCACTTTATAGTCACAGCCAATGAAGTACAGAGTAAATTAACGAAAAGAAGCTGGTTAAATTTCTTTCATTCCTATGCTAAAATTAAAAGAGAATGTAATGCAAAAGGCCAAGGAATAATTTCTAAGTGTGGTTATACCAAAAGCAGTGTTGATTTTAGGCATGAGCATTATTAATGTACAACAGAAATATTCGTTCCAGGGGCCAGAAAAATAATACAGTGGGCAGGACACTTGCCTTGTAAGAAGTCACCCCAGATTTGATCTCTAGCATCCCCTATGGCCCTCTGAGTACACCAGGACTAATTCCTGAGTGCAGAGCCAGGATTTAAACCGCTTTATTATCACTGAATGTGACTCAAAATTCCAAAGTGCATATTTTAAATTTAAAATTCAACCCTAAATATTTGTAAAATTATTCTATGTGTGTTCTAGGAGTCTGAACGATAGTACAGCAGTAACACATTTGCTTTGCATGCGGCAGACCCAGATTCAATCCACAGTTTCCCATATGGCCCCTCAAACCTGCCAGAAATGATTTCTGAGCACAGCCAAGAGTAATACCTGAGCACCGCCAGGTGTGACCCCAAAACAAAACAAAAATATTATCCTATGTGAATTCTCTACACACATTAAAATTTGATCTGCATGGTTTACTGTAATAAAAGTATTATATACTCTACCCACATTAACCATTCATTAGTCAATGTTGAAATAGTGAACTGAATAGTAAAAAGGCACTTTAGACAATCTTTTTAATCTGGTGCTAAATTTGTATTATTTTTTCTGCCTCAGAGCCCATATCACAACATGTCCACAGACAAGCACCACAAAACAAAAATATTAAAAAAAATTGTTTTGGTTTTTGGGCCACACCCAGTGACGATCAGGAGTTACTCCTGGCTATGTGCTCAGAAATCACCCCTGGCTTGGGGGACCATATAGGATACCATGGATCGAACCGTGGTCCACCCTGGGTCTGCACGTGCAAGAAAAATGCCCTACTGCTGTGCCATTGCTCCAGACCCCAAAATAATAAAATTTATATTGATAAAAGTCAGGGCTACCTCCAGGCCTTTGTATTGAATTCTTTTTTGGTTTTTCGGGCCACATCCATTTGATGCTCAGGGGTTATTCCTGGCTAAGTGCTCCGAAATTGCCCCTGGCTTGGGGGGACCATATGGAACACCGGGGGTTCGAACCGTGGTCCTTCCTTGGCTAGCGCTTGCAAGGCAGACACCTTACCTCTAGCGCCACTGTATTGAATTCTTCAGGTAAGTAAAGTTTGCTTTGGAAAAAAAAAATTGTTTATTTCAATTTTTCTCATATCTGAGCAAAGCATTACCCACATGTTGTAAGAAATCCTAGGAAAAAAATCAACTTTCCAGAGATGTAGAAAGGAAAAACACCTTGGATAAAGTGCCTCATTTCCCAAAATGAGCCAGAAATGAAAGCAATTCTTCAGAAAAAGAACGCTTGCACCTGGGCACAACTTATAAAATAATGTCAGATAATACCTATGGCTAAGAGTTCAGAGAGTCCAAAACATCAAATGTGTGGCCAGCTGTAAATTTTGATTATTAGGAAGACCACTCACATTCCATTAGCAAGCTGGCTCCTCTCCAAAGGACAGAAGCAGCTAGAAAAGGGTTCATGTCCTATTATGGACACAGAAATAGCAGTTCTTACAGAAAAACCTTTTTACTTAGCTAAAATTAGTCTAAGCCTGTTAATAATTCAGATATATCTTTCTTCCTAGGCAGGACTGCTATATACAAATGAACTAATATGCAAAGGGAAGGCCTCCTTTCACATCAGACAGGAATAAGTACTGGCATATAGTCAAGTTTTCAACCACAAGTAAGGACAAGTAAACAGGAGGACTGAAAAAAATGCTGTCTTCACCAATCAGGGACATTTTTATTTATTAAGTGGCCTGTCCCTAATCTTTTCAAAGAATCCATCTCCAAAGTTTATAGGGGGTGGGAATGGAGTACAGGAGTTGAAAACAATCTAAAAATTCAAGAATCAGTAACTAATTAATCGGTAACTAATTATTAATTATGAATAATTCTATTCACAATAGAATATTAAGTAGTAAATGTAAAAGAGGCCAATTCAAGATGAAAGTATAAGCCAATGGGCTGGAACACATTCTTTGTAAGCAGGAAGTACAGGTTTGCTCTTCAGAATTGTATATGCTCCCTGAAACACTAACAGGTGTGATGCCCACATCCAGCCAAGCATTAACTGGGAAACAATCCCTGACCACTGCTGGGTGTTGCTCCAAAGCAATAAAAAATTAAAAAATAAAAAGGTCAAAATAGAGTCTGTGAAGATACAAAGAGATTTGTATTCTATATAACCTACCAATTCCATGCCTGCACGCTGTGTAGCAAACATTTGCGTAAATGTATATGAGGAAATTACCTTAGTATGGAAAAGGGGGATAAGAAGAGTGTCTTATTTCCTTCTCTTTTTGGAGGGGGGGCTTTGAGTCATACCAGATGGTGCACAGGCCTTATTCTGGCACTGCACTCAGAAATTACTTCTAGCAAACATGGGGGACCATATAGGATGCCGGGAATCTAACCCTATTAGGCTGCATGCAAGGCAAACACCCTACCCACTGTGCTATTGTTCTGGCCATTTTAGTTTCTTTTATACCATTCAATATAGTTTAAATTATCTCTTCACATTATCTATCCTCTATCTTTTTAATATAAGACTCCAATTAGGTGTAAGACTAAACTTTTGTGCTTTTTTAGTATTAGTTTATTTAAAAATAATTTAAAGCAAATTAATATTAATTTTTACTTATTTATTTTGAAATATACCTGTAAGTGCTTAGGGCTTATTCCTCATACATCATTCCTGATGGAGTTCAGGGGACCACATGGAGTGATAGGAACAAAATCCAGGTCAATTGTATCCAAGCACCCTGCCTTCTATTCTATCTCTCCAGTCCCTGCATATTATTTTTCATTGATGTAATAAGTTCTTATCACAAAATTCATAATAAAGCTATAATTTCCCAGTGATCCAGAATGTGACATTTGGAAATGAACCTCTAAGTAAGTGAAGTTAAAATGAGGCCATTTGAATGGGTCCTGCTACAATCTGACAAAGATCCTTATAAGATAAAATTACCAGAACAATCATATCACAGCACAGCAAGAGGCTGGTATGTGCAAACTGTGGAGAAAGGCCTAGAATAGATTAAATATGAAGCAAAATCTTGACTTAGGACCTTCAACATGTAGAAGTATGAGAAAATAATTAAATTTTTGTTGTTTCAGCTGTGGTATTTTGTTATAGAAGCTAAGTTTCAAGTGGGGGAAAAAACTACTTTGTCTGATATGATGCAATTGTTCATAGATTCATTTGACACATAAAGAAATCATGTGTCATGATCCTTCTAAATAGTGCTAAAACTGTCTTAATCAGTGCTATATCATTAAGTAACTGGAACAAATGACTCTTCAAATCACATCTTTGTGAGATTTTGAACTCAAAGGACTAGAGTTCAAGATATAATATTCCTTAAAGGCATAGAACATAATAAAGAGATAACTAAATGAAAAAAGCTGTCACAGCAAATTATCTGTTTTTTTTTAAGACTTTCTACTAAAGTTTTTTTAAAAACTTCAGAAAAATAAGTATGTTATGCTTGTGTACCAGCCAGTTGGGTTAACTGATTTCCATCTTATTCTGAATATGCTTGTTACTCATTGGTTGGAAGCACTTTGGATGGAAGCAGCCTTTGGATTGGCCTCTTACCCATTCTCCACTCCAAGGTGTGGTCTTGTGCTTCCCAATAAGTACCCCGGGTCTCAAGGAAAAACTGCTTGCAGTTTCATTTTTTTTTTCCACCACTGAGCTATCTGCTTCTTAGGAAGTGGAATTTCCTGAACCTGTTTTGTCCCCTTAACCATTTGTGAATTATTTCCTGCATTGGCATTTGCTTCCAGACCAATGTCCCTCCCATCCCCTGGGATTGGGGCATGAGGCATTTGCTACATCAACCTAACCTATACTTTATTATATATAGTCTTAGACTATTAATGCTCTACAAGTATGATATCCCAAGATTAAAAATTGTATAAATTTATAAAGGTTATATATAAAACCATCATTTTTAAATTAGTATCAATGTCAATGATGTATTTAAACTACAGCTATTGTTTCTAGCACACTATAATCTAGAATGGGTCAGAAGTTAGTTCAGCAGAAAAGGCACTTGCCTTGCACACAGCTCACCTGGTTTGGTCCCCAGCACCACATATAGTCCTACAAGTTTGGGATTAATCCCTAAGCACCAGTGAGGTATAACCACACACATGAAAAGAAGATCAAAATGAAAGTAAATATTTGGTAGTCCGTTCAACTTATCTCAACAGCAAGGCAGTGTTCCACCATGGAGAAAGGCCCTCAAACATGAACAAGGGGCTAGATACATAAAGTGTGAAAAAGCAGTTAGGAAGAACTGTGCAACCAGGATCCTGAGATAGTCTCTAAAAAGAAAAACCAGTTGATTTTTTTTTTTTTTTTACCAGTATTGAGGCAGGAGAAATAAATGGGAAATAGCCAGTATGTTTGCCTTGTGGAATGTTTGTAGTATAGATTCTAGTAAAGATATTGTGGGACCTGAGGTCAACCTGAAGTTTGAGATTTCTCCCCTTGCAAGTAGGAAATCTTTGAAAGTGAGATCAGCAGTGTTATTTTAAATGAACCAGAGGTGTCAGAGAGATGACAGGAACCAACCACGGAACATGAGAAAGTTAATAATATAATCAGTTGAAAAACATCTCAACTCCCTGAAATATCAAATGCCTATCTTGATAGGAGTGTTGTGAATATTTAATGAACATAACATATGGCCTCGTGGTAAACAATAAAAATCCTGTTTTACCATTATTTCTATTCCACACTGCAAAATAAAGCAGAAAATGAGTGAGAAACATAATATATAGAGCTTCAGTTTCCTTGTATTCTCTTTAAATTTTTTCAATAGAATAATAATGGTTGTATCTTTGGAAGTGGAGTATGTTTTATTTATTTCTTAGTTTTACATAAATGAAGGCAGTAGCAAAACAGACTCAACAAAGGCATGCGATGTCTGAAATAATCTTTAAAATCAAGATATTCCAAAGTCAATTTTTAAGTTGCTTCTGTATAAAATTAAGCTCATCTATAAAATCCAGGAAAACTCTTTTTCTTTGGTTTTGGGTCCACACCAAGGAGTACTTAAAAGTTACTACTCCTTGCTCTATTTCAACTCCTAAAGGATTGGGGGAACCATATGGGATGCCAGAGATAGAACCCAGATCAAACACGTGCAAAACAAGGCTCTACTATTGTTCTAGCCTGACAAAAATATTTTCATGATGAAAATACCACTGCTTTTTAAATTAAGTATTAAATTGCCAACATAAGACAAAAGAAAAGTTCTTTTTTCTCATAAATATAAGTATCCTATAAGTGAGTTGCTTCTTAGATATTGGCTACCAAGAATTGTTTAAAATCTAAGCTATAAGGTTTTTCAATTGCAAGACAATCAATTCATATTTTGACTGACAGCTTCAATCAATTTAGTATTCTGGATTTAAAAATATTTTCTAGTTATCAGGGTTCCACTGCCCTACTCTTTTATATTTAAAGTAGATTATGTAGATATGAGACCCTAAGAAAGATAATGAGACTTGGACTAATGCAAAGAAATATTAATATTTCTCATAAATGTGAGCTAAATGAAATTTACTCAACTGATTCATACTTATATATATTCAAATGTACATGAATACATACAATTATGTTTTAATAACTAAGGGCTATCAACACCAAGAAAACACACTAGAGACCCCCATTAATATTCTTATTCAACCATTAAAGGTCTAGTTAAATACAGTTTACTCTTTGGCCCAGGACCAGATGACAACCTTTACAACAGTATTGGAGAGTATACTACTTCTTAATTTAATTTGTTAATTAGCCAAAGGGGGCCAGATGAACAAAGTCCTAATAATTTTTTCCCAAGCCAATAGACATTTTCCAAAAAGAAGTCAAGATGAAGAGAGCAGCCACCAATTAAAGAAATAAGGAGGCTAAGGTACAGAGTAGAATATGGAATGCAAATTCACTGGCAAAATGTGATGACTTAAGACACTAGACTACATAAATACTTGAACAGAAAATAAGTAACTTCTCAGAAGAAAACAGCTGAGAACAGAAATCAGTAATTTAAAAAGTTGAGGGAAAAAAAACTCCTTTATGAAAAAGAACATAGGCTACAACAACTGGGAGAGGTAAAGACCAAGGGGCCTAAACTCTGAATCCTGTTCTTTATCTACCAAGTAGTTTTCTTCTGAGCATTAGCTTTTCTATCTCTTTAAAATTCACTTTAAGTGCTGCCTACATCTCTAAGCTATTTTAATTGAGACGAAAATCAGTTTACACAACTAAGTTTTGGGAGTACAAATTTGCATCCCTTTAAAGTATATGTCACCACATCACAAACACCACTAAAGTACCAATCTCCACCACAGTTTTTTGACCACACCCTATCTTAGTCCCCATTTTCTTCTCTCTCTGGTGACCTCAGTTCTCTGGTCTGAGTCCATGGGTTTAGCTTCAGAATTTTTATCTGTAACTAAACAAGAAAAATTATATGATAGCCAAAGGTCTCTTTCAACTTTGATAATATACTAGGAGTTCATATTTAAATGATAAACAGATGGTTTATGTATAAAAAGAGACTTACTTTCCAGTTGACTTCTAAGTTCACAAATTTGAAATTTTATAGAAAGGGAGCCATATTCTGTTCGCTGATGCCTGGAGCACAATTCTAAGCCCGAGTTCCAACCAAATCCTCTAAGATAAGTACAAGTAATTTAACATCTTTAATGTCCTGTAAAACACATTGTAAACCTTATCTATTATCTCTCATGCCTTTGTTTTCCCTAGCTCTTCCCAGTCAGTACACTTATTTCTCAACCCCAACTCTTTATACAATTCTGCTACAAGCATGTTAGATATACATATATATAAAATGTTGGTAGATTATCTAGAAAGAGAGCTCAATGGGCTGAGCACATGCAAAGCATGCTTTGCATACTCCTAGGGTTATGCCTGGCACTTCATGGTTCCCTAGAACTGTAGGGAACAATTCCCAAGCACAGAGTCATAAGTAGTCCTTGAGCACTGTAGATATGGCCCTTATACAAACAAACAAAATGTTAGTAGAGCTCATAAAGTATAAAAGGAAGCCCAGAATGTTTGGTGTAAGCAACTAACCTTGAGTTACCTGCTTTAGTTAGCACAGTAGATAACAATTAGTGTCCTAAAAAAAAAAAAAAAAAAAAAAAAAAAAACACCTTTACAATGAGTAGTACAGTATCCTGTCTTTAAAAAAAACTCTTCATAAATGGGGCTGGAGTGATAGCACAGTGGTAAAGCGTTTGCCTTGCACTCGGCCAACAGACACAGGACACAGTTCGAATCCCGGCATCCCATATGGTCCCCTGAGCCTGCCAGGAGCAACTTCTGAGTGCAAAGCCAGGAGTAACCCCTGAGTGTCACTGGGTGTGACCCAAAAAACAAAAACAAACAAAAACCGAAACATAAAATTTACCATAAAATTTTATTTGTGCCTACAAGTATCTCATAAGACTACTTAGAAGAGTGAAAAATCAGATAGATGGCAAACACAGTTGCCATGTCTGCACCTGCCAGCTCTGACATAGATTCACTATGCTCTTGAAAGAGATATAAACCAAGCTGTGAGTAAAAAACAGGCGACACAGCTGAAAGCTGGGAATCTCAGGAGAAGGCACGTCAAGTCCCCACCCTAATAAGCCATGCCTGCTGCAGCCATCACCCACAATCACAGCTTTGCTTCACCATTCTAAGGCTCTCTGAAAGACATCAATCTGACCAAAATCTGACATTTTAGGAGCGACGCACCCTCCCCCCCAACACCCTCACTTTCAATACTTCTGGGAGACATGGCAGCCAACAACAATGCCTTACAAAAGCAAAAGTGTTAGCAATAGTGCTTGAAATTCCTGAATCATGCAGCTGCATATTCAAGTCCATTTTTTGTTTAATACTATCATCCTTGGAGGTCTAAACACTAATTTAGATACCAATGTGTATCTCAAGTGACTTAAAGTTCAGAAACAAATGAAGTAACAGAATGACCAACTAGCAACAAGAACTTCCTAAACTTTCTGACAATGACTAAATGACCTCATTGGAGATAGAATAATTTTCACAAATTTGCTTGTTACTTTTACTTTTCTCTCTCTTCCTCTTCTTCCTTTTCTTTGGAGGGGGGGTTGGATTTTGAGTTTGGGGGCCACAACTGGTGGCGCTCAGGGGTTACTTGGCTCTGAGCTCAGAAATTGTTCCTTGCAGGTTCAGAAGCCATATGGGATACCCGGATCAAACCTGGGTCCTCCCTCGGTCAGCCATGTGCAAGGTAAATGCGCTATCATTCGGCTCTCTGCTCTCTTCCTTCTTTTGATTTTTTTAAAAATAATTTTGCTCCCACTTAACTAGAAACAAATGTATTATGATCAACTATGGCAACTATATAATACTTGCTCTTTCAATAAAGTAAAATTAATAAAAAAAATGAAGTAAATTTATTTTTTATAAATCAGATATACTCTGGAACTGCAATAATCAAAGAATGAATAAATAAAATTAGAATGCAAGTGTGGTTCTCCTAGATCCTCGAATTATTCCTACACTTGGACTCTGACTACCTAAATAGTCCACATAATCTTTCCTCTTCCTTTTCCTCCGCGAATGCAAAATTATCAGTTAATAAACTGCCTAATCATTGTCTATTTCAAGGTGAGCACAAAATAAGTAATTGTTAAATGTTTGCTAGGAAACCCTTTCAAATAAATTTTATATGGTAGAATATTATGTATCACATTTGATTTATAAGACTTTAGTTCTAAATACCTACCCATCTATCTAATCTAATATATATTTGTAGTGCCAGGAATCAAACCCAGTGTTTAATACATGCATACTGGCACCACAAAGCCAGTTACCATAGGAAGTATTAATTATTTAAACAAAAAAAAAAAAAAAGAGTTCTAGGAGGCTTGAGAGATAGTACAGCATTTAAGGTGTTTGTTTACCTTACATGCAGGTGACTCAGATTAGATCCTTAACACAAACCCTGGAACCAAATATGGTTCTCCTGAACTCTAACAGGAGTGATCCCTGAGCACAGAGCCAGGAGGAAACCCTGAGCACAGCTGGGTTTGGCCAAAAACTAAAATAAATAAATAAATACATCCTATGGAATGTTAACATTCTAGGGAATGTTAATAACATCTTAGGGAAGGCACAGGCAAGAGGGACCATTCTGTCATATAGAACATTAAAGTTGTTAGTTACTCGTATTATTTCAGAGTTTTAGAATTGTGCTCCAGCACTCAATAACTAGCACTGAATGGACCCCAAGTACCACTAGGAGCGACCCCAAACAAGGATCAGAAAGAGTCCCTACATAAGCACTGCCAGTGGGGACCCAAAACCTAAAAAAAAAGTTTTAGAAATCGATAGCGGAGACAACTGCAATATTGTGAATGTATCTAACTGAACTATACATTGTAAAGTGATCATTTATTTTATATTTATCCTACCACAATTAAAAAAAATGTTAAGGAATACTTAGGAAGCAAGTGATAAGGCACAGTATCATATGTTTATACTGTTCTTCTCTTCCTTAAAGAATAGATAAGCACACTCATGGGTCAACACAATTCATATTTGATATCTTTTTACACAATGGCATTTGAGAGGAATTTGTCCTATTTGTAATTTTCTATATTTTCCAAAATTCCACAATGGCATAATAACTCATGGCAACAAAACAATACTTACATTCAAAAAAGATAGGACAACAGTTTTCAGAGATGGGAAGTTCTGGGTAACACAAGGTTTAATCTTTGTAAGAATCATTAACCTTGCTAGAATATTTCATGCATAAAACCCTAATTAATAACTGTTTATGGTATAATATTAGATATAATATTATATATTATATAATTAATATATTATAATATAATATTAGAATATGTATTAATAACATCATTAATTAATTGATGTATTAATAACATAATTATATATATTATTAATATAAAATATATAAATATATAATATATTATAATATATAATATTAGAATATGTATTAATAACATCATACATTATACATTATTATATAGTCTATACCAAATATTATATAATATGTAAATATATTTTATATTCATATAATAAATATTGTATGATTGTATTATAGAACATACATTATGTAATAATGTATATGTATGAATAATATTTATATAAAATATACTATAATATAACATGTTATTATATGATAATGATAACTAATAACCATGATACCCAAAATAAGTTGTTTTTATAAAAATAAACATTCACCCTGAGGTACCAGAAATGATTCAGTGGCAAAAACACTTTATCAGCATAAATCTGTTCCTTGACGTAACCTATATGCACCAAGCCTAGTCCTGGCACCTATGCCAATTGGGACATTCTCCATCTTCAGTGCTACGAAAGAATCTATAACGTCTGTCATATCAACAACAACAGATATGCAATTACTGCAATTGAAAATAAGCATGTGGCCCTAGTGAGCACTGCAACTAAGAGAACATCATCGCTGGTGATAAATACCAGCAATTATTTAACCTCCAGAAAGTATCACAGAGAAATCTGTGAACAAAACAGACAAGTTTGGAAATACCCAGTCACGAGACACATCTGCAATGACAATAAAGGGGTGTGTATGCGTATATGTCTGTAAAATAAAAAAATAAATAAAAAGGGTAGTGGTTGCTAAAGGGGGATAATATTTCTTAGAGGTGAAGGCTTTCAGTTTCTGTGCTGGACCAATCAAGGAACAAGAAGCTCAATGCGGAAGCACCCAGATAGCCTTAATAAATACTACATTCCTCACTTTTGTGGATAAAACTGAACCAAGGCATTTGAAGTCCCACAAACTCAGAAGTATAGCAATATATAATATTGTCACCTCTGTCATCTTAAATGCTTCTGACTCAATTTCTTCTCAAATGGGAGTAATATTATATTTGAGTTATTAAAATGATGTTTGTAAATCTGAGATATAGAAAAACCTCAAGCTTTTCTTCCCTTTCTGTCTTAACATCAAGTGTAATCTAGGAAAATTTAGTGTAAATTACTTGAGTGCTAAAAATGACGACCTAGGGCCCGAAGAGATAGCACAGAGGTGTTTGCCTTGCAAGCAGCCGATCCAGGACCAAAGGTGGTTGGTTCGAATCCGGTGTCCCATATGGTCCCCCGTGCCTGCCAGGAGCTATTTCTGAGCAGACAGCCAGGAGTAACCCCTGAGCACCGCCAGGTGTGACCCAAAAACAAACAAACAAACAAACAAAAAATGATGACCTAATATGATAGGTAATATTATAGATATATAGGAAGACATTTTCAATCATCTTCAAATTCACCCTATCAATTCAGAATGCGGAGAATGTGTGGCTCCAAATAATTCATCCAGTTTGTTTTCTGTTAATAAGAAAATGATACCTATATCCAGAGATAAAGCTTTCCCTTAAATATTCCATTTTTAATTATTCTTTTTTTTTCCTTACAAGGTGGTGGTAGCATTCATCCTTGTGCTATGCTCAAAAATGACTCTTTTTTTGTGTGTGTGTGGATTTTGGGTCACACCCGGCAATTCTCAGGGGTTACTCCTGGCTCCATGCTCAGAAATTGCTCCTGGCAGGCACAGGGGACCGTATGGGATGCTGGGATTCGAACCGATGACCTTCTGCATGAAAGGCAAACACCTTACCTCCATGCTATCTCTCCGGCCCCTCAAAAATGACTTATGAATTATCATATGTAGAATATAAAGCAAGAATAATTTTTCCCTTTGTTTATATAATTTCTTTACTTAAGCACCATGATTACAAACATGTTCCTAATTGGGTTTCAGCCATAAAATGCATACCCCTTCACCAGAGCAACTTTCCTGCCACCATTATCCCCCCAATTCTCTCCTCCCCATCCCCTGATGTCTTCTTAATTCCTGTACTATCTCTCTGATTCCAAATCTTTTGTTCTTTTTAAGCAAGTATGAGGCACCTCGGATTACTCTATAGGCTTGGAGGTGCCACAAATACACTGCAAACTGAGAACCTTCCAAAGTATCTATGAGCAGGATGAACAAAACGTATCTAATTCATGCAAATTGAGTTTAATCATGCTCCCAAAGTTTGTTTCACTGAGTGACATATGGCTCAGAGGATGATCATGAGACAAAGCTGAGTGAGTCCAACAGTGCTCCTTTCATATCTACTCCAATAACCTTTGTCCTTTGCTTTGTTTTGTGTTAGCAACTTTGCTTAGCAAGCTGATAGCCTGCACCAAATCATTCCCTTCTGAAGAGCAGCCTCTATCTTGTAGATACACTCCTTCCTTAATTAGCTTTTGCTTGAGTGTCTTATTGGAAAAAGATGATGAACATATTCAGCTTTGGGGGGCTTCCTCTGTGTAGGCTGAATTCTAAATTCCACTACCTTCAGACTAGAAAACTCATTTCCTTCTTGTTTGTTTTGTTTAGGGGTGTGGCACTGCATACATATACTCAGAGATTACAAGTTGGGCTGGGATCATACATGGTGCCAGAGATCTAACTTAGATAGTATAAAAGGCAAATCCCCTACCCATTGTACTATGGTTCTGGCCCTTAGTTCAGACTTTGAAGAAACTTGTACTCGGGAAAAGCTAACTGTTGTGCCTTTAAATAAAAAGGTGTGTGTGGGGGGGGGGGGGTCATGGCTAGAGCAATAGCACAGTGGGTAGGGTGTTTGTCTTGCACTCAGCTGACCTGAGTTACTTCCCTGAGAATCCCATATGGTTCCTGAGTCTGCCAGGAGAGATTTCTGGTGCAAAGCCATGCTTAACTCCTGAGCACCTCTGGGTGTGGCCCAAACAAACAAAACCAAAAAACTGACTTCGTATTGTTTTCCTCAGTAAAATATTTTTCTCCAAAATGAGGACGTTAATAAAAACTGAAAGTGAAAGATGGTTGTGGATCTTGGTTTGCGTAAAAATATTGTCTTAGAAGAGAAGGTAAATAAATGAGTGGTAAATATAATAAGATTTCTGATACAAGTAAGTAATAAAGAGAAAATCGGAGAGACAAAAAAACTGTTATTTTTCCTCTTAGAAATGTGTAGGTGAATTAGGATGAAGCATTCAGAATATTTTAATTACAGAGGAGATGCTTCAGCTGCTAATTAAGTATTTCCTGGGCAGATAACATGAAGCAGATGTTCAGAAGAGATGAGATGCAATACGTCATCCTCCTGAGCATGGGCAAAGAATAATGATAAATTGGGGCCGGAGTGATGTCATAGTAAAGCACAAAGATAATATGTAGAAGAGATGAGAAGCAATACCTCATCCTCCTAGATAAGGCTATACTGCTCCACTTCAATGTTTTTATTTATTCTCACTCATTTAATTTATAAAATCAATGAACCGTGTCTCCAAGTCACTCAGAAAACTTCCTTTGATCCCTTTAAGCAGTGCTTCTCAACTATTTTCTGACATGCCTCCCTAGGAAGAAGAAAACATTTTTCATGCCCCCAGCATGACTGTAAATAGTATATTTACTAAAAAAGAACTTTAACCTGCAAAACAAAAATATATAAAATAATTTGAGCTGATTTTCTAATCAGAGGTGAAGTCTGGATTAATGGCTGCAATGAGCACGTTTTGCAATGCGTAGCTTTCCGAAGTGGGGATTGAAGCAGGACACAGGAACTCTCAGCTCCAGAGACATACAGAGACATAAACACAGGCTCAGCTTGTTATGACAGTGTTGCCGAGGTCAAATGCGCCCCCCTTTATGGAGCCTCACACCCTCTCTGGGGGGCACGCCCCACTATTTGAGAAGCACTGCCTTTAAGTAATGGAAAAAAGAAAAGAAAAAAGGAAAAGGTATATATGACGAACAAGAAAGTGATATTTATTTCAATCGTTTTTGCTATCTTGGTAAGATTTTTTCATTGAAAACTTCTAAGTTTAAGGTGGTTAACATTTTAAGATACAAACTTGGACAGATTATACATGGCAAGTATGTGAAGAAGTTGAAGGAGGATAGATTTGAGAAGACAACACTGGAAGGCTGAAATATGAACTAAAAGATCAAGCTCTACAGTTCAAGAGAGAAGTGAGTTCATTTGGAATGGCGTGTAGGTAAAGGTCTCAGCAAACACACAGATCTGAATTTAAAGGACTGAATATGGAGCAAAAGTAGTAGCAGCGGAGTGTGGGGTGAGAGAAGAAGCAGAGAAGCCTGGATGGTGGATGTCTTTCATTAAGAGAACACTGAAAGAGATGTCTTCTTTCAAAATCTGTGATTAAGGAGGGAAATAATGAGTTCCCAATTGAGCATTATATCACAGAGCATATCCCACAAGGCACTATGGCAGTGCCTTGCTGAGTGCTGAGGAATAAATAGTGAACCAGGCTGAGGAAGTCACCAGGCAGTAGATTAATGTTGAGAGTGAACAAGAAAAGAGCTAGCTAGAGAGATATTCAGTGAGTAGGGCACTTGCCTTGCACATGGTCAACCAGGGATCAACATGATCCCCGACATCCCATATGGTTCCCCTGAGCACTACCAGGAGTAATTCCCGAGTGCAAAGCCAAGAGTAATTTCTGAACGTTGCCAGATATGGTCCAAAAGAGAGAGGGGAGACAAAGAGAGAGAGGTAGAGGTGCAAGAGGTACATCTGCTGTGATGGCCAGGCTAGTGGACTGAAGTCTAAAGATGCTTAAGAAACTACAAACTGAAAGTGTGCATAAAAATGCCTTCAGAAACATACAGTGGACTGAAAACATAAGAGGGAGGCTGACACTCTAACCCCTGGTGTCTGAAGACCAGCAAAGGAAGCAGGAGAGCAAGGAGGAACAAGATGGAAGATGAGGGTTAAGAAAGCCAAAAGGAAAACAAAAGAAATTGTTGCCCAATTTGAGATCATACTCCTCTTGGACTTCTCAAGAATTTCTCCTTTTTCATTCTTTCTTAAGGTCATTCAGCTTTTTAAAACATTAAACAAAATCACATAAACATCCTATGATGAGCATAAGAATTTACATATCTTGGCTGCCACCAGCCATATGGAAATGACTACTATGCAGTAGAAAGGGAATTCATAATCAGGTGTCTGCCATTCAAATGTGGAAAAAAATGTTTTCTACCCAGTACACCCAATAATACATGAATATATATCCACTTTAAAATACATTATTAATAATTTTATAAGTTTCTTGGCAAGAATGATAAAAAACAATCTATTTTCACTGCTACATGAAACAAAAGAAGAGGAATGAAAGGTTCATTTAGTCAAGAATTTTAATATGCTTTATAATAAAATTAAACTGTCTACTTGCTCTATATAAAGAGTGGCTGAGGTTAATAGATGATTATTTTAGCAAGTGTTTGTGCCATAATTATTCTGTCCATTGTTTATATTTGCATAAGAACTTCCACTGTGCATGAATTTTTTAACCATATTAGAATGCTAAAAATCAGATTTGCTTTTTCTGATTTATAGATGGGCAGTAATAATAAGATTTTGTAATGATTAACAATAGTCACCATCAAATAAATGGAAAGCTTAGAGCTTCAAAGTACCAATGCAACATGAAACAAATGAAAATAAATTACCTTCATTGCCTAGGTAAATGTGATTTAGGAAACCAGGAAAGTAGTACATTCTGAAATAGTTACTGAGTCAGCAGCTGATAAGCCAGGAAAGACAAACTATAGTAGATTATTAATCTTTTATCATACTTGTCAACCATATGTATTCCTATATATATGTAAACATACAGTCACATTGATTGCATTCTGGTCATAAAGATAAAGTATTCCCTCTAAGATTATAATACAGAGACCTAAGGGCAAAAGTAATATATACCCATCCTTTAATATTAATGGATTTATAATTCCTCCTCTTAACAACTACCCATAACTGGAAGCCAAAACCAAGAGATCTGGGCTGGAGTGACAGCACAGCAGGTAGGGTTTTTGCCTTGCATGAAGCCGATCTGGGTTTGACCTCCAACATCCCATAGAGTCCCCAGAGCCTGCCAGAAGTGATTTCTGAACTCAGAGCCAGGAGTAACCCCTGAGCAACACTGGGTTTGGCTCAGAGGAAAAACAAATAAACAAACCAAAAAAAAAACAGGAGACCAAAACTTTATAAAGTAGTTTAAGTTCAGGTTGATTCTTTCCACTATGATTCCATGATGACTACTTTAAGAATAATGGTCAAGAATTTAAGATCTAGGTCAATTACAATCTACTCTATCATATCATATTCCCTCATATTTTGGTGGGCCTATGCAAACAGTAATTGCCACTCTAACACCGTTTTTACTGTGCTCCTTTGACTCTGATCCTTAAGAAAAAGAACCCACTTAAACTTTTGAGGTTAACTTAAACTAATATGCATGTGCATGGAAATGTAAAATAGTACTTTGCCTTCAATGTTTAAGGAGTTACATAAGTTTTATGTTTTTAGATTGTTTTGTGTGTTGCTAAGAAATATTATGTACTACAATCTGGGGACTTGAGGGACAAAATAATTGTACATGGGTTCTGTTTTATTTTTCTTAATGTTCTTTGGCTGAAAGTTCAAAGTTCAGATATCAGCCATGGGACTATTGAGAATTCTGTTTATGAGTGATTGTCCTTCCACTGTAACTTTACCTTGTCCTCTTTTTTTGCATCTTTGTTCTCATAATTAAAACAATCTCTATCAGGGTGGATTGATAGCATAGAGGTAGGGCATTTGTCTTGCCTATGGCTGACCCAGATCAGACCTGGATTTGATCCCTGGCATCACATATGGCCCCCAAACCCAGGAGTAATTTCTGAGCTCATAGCCAGGAGTAACTCCTGAGTATCACCGGGTGTGGCCCAAAAAACAAACAAATAAAAAATTTACAATCTACTCTAGCAACTTTGGCTTTTACAGAAGGAAAGAATTCCAAAAAAAGAAAATAAGGTAATGATGGCTAAGCATTTGTAAAAGTTCAATGGTGATCAAGATTAAAGGCTTCCAATATATATAAAACTCAACATCATAAAAATAAAATCCAGAAAGGAAGGAAAAGGCAAGGCATAAACAAGTGATATAAAATAATTAGTAAAAAATTAAGAACACTTTAGTAAATAAATTTTCTTTGTTGTTGTTTTTGGGTCATCTTCAGTGATACTACTCAGGATTAATCCTTGCTCTGCACTCAGGAATCTTTTGTTTGTTTGCTTGTTTTTTTGTTTTGGGGTCACACCCAGTAGCGCTCAGGGGTTCCTCCTGGCTCTAAGCTCAGAAATCGCTCCTGGCAGGCTCGGGGGACCATATGGGATGCTGGGATTCGAACCACCGTTTTTCTGCATGCAAGGCAAATACCTTATCTCCATGCTCTCTCTCCGGCCCCTGCAATCAAGAATTATATCTGGCAGTGCTCAGGGAACTATCTAGGATGCTGGGAATCAAATCCTGGTCGACCATGTACAAGCATCCTTTCTACTATACTCTCTCCAACCCCCAATAAATAAATTTTGATTTTGGTAATCTTGCATAACAAAGCAATAGTGTGCTGTTTTATTATCTATCCTGTAAAATATCTAATTATGTACAGCAAATTTAAATAAAAATCGTGTTTATGCTCAACTATACAATATGTGAATTGTTAGAAATGTGATGACATGTCTTGATCAGGATTACTTTTAGGTATTTTATTTCATGTCTTGTCATGCAGACAAGAACATAAAAATACTAAAATCAGAAACTGCTTTATATCTTCCAATATATTACATTTGTTTACAGAAATTGGCCTTACTGCAAACTTCTACTTTATTTTCAACTAGTAACTAATTCTAATATTTTACAAATATAATTTTGTAAATTTTCACAATTCACTTAATCACAAGTATAGCTAGTGGAAAAAATTTAAATGTTATAATTTTATGTTCACTCCAAAGTGATAGGCAGTTGATCAGTCAGAATTTTGAAATTAAATTGCACTTGTATTATTTTTAAAAAACAAAATAAAAAATAAGAAAACAAAATAAAAAATAAGAACAAGTGGGGTCACAGCCATAGTTCAGTTGGTAGGGCATTTGCCTTGCATGCAGCCAACCCAGGTTCAATCTCCCGCATGCCAGATGGTCCTATAAGAATGTCAGGAGTAATTTCTGAGAGCAGATCCAAGAGTAACACCTGAGTGCCAACAGGTATAATCCAAAAAATGAAAAAAAAAAAAAAAAAAGAATAAGTTCAAGTATAGCTACTATCATTGATGACTCCAACAATCTTGTCCAGTCCTAGGCAGTCCTGGGGAAAGGTCATGCATAATAGTCAAAGGCAGAGACTTGAGCCACATAACCTTGGTTCAGCCAAGGTTCAGCCAGTTCAGCCACTAGCAAATTACATAACTCTAGCAAGTTACTTAAGTCTTTTTGTGCCTCAAGTATACTAGCAGCCCAGGGGGCGAAAGAGGGGCGATATGGGATGCAAGCTGGGAACAGGGGTGGAGGGAGGACAACATTGGTGGTGGGAATGCCCCTGATTCAATGTCACTATGTACCTAAAATACTACTGTAAATGATTTGTAATCCATTTTGGTCAAAATAAAAATTAATTAAAAAAAAGAACTGATAATAGCAGGAGCTGAAGCAATACTTTTGTTTTGTTTTGCTGATCCAGGATAAATCCCTGGCATCCCATATGGTCCCCCAAGACCTACCAGTAGTGATATCTGAGTGCAGAACCAGGAGTAACCCCTGAGCTCCACTGGGTGGGTGTTGCCAAAACAAAAGAGAAATACTATGATCATAGCTGCAGCCACAAGCCATCGTTGTCATGAAGAGTAATTAGTATAAGCATTTAAAAAAGCAATCCACGGGCCGGGCAGTGGCGCTGGAGGTAAGGTGCCTGCCTTACCTGCGCTAGCCTAGGACGGACCACGGTTCGATCCCCCGGCGTCCCATATGGTCCCTCAAGCCAGGAGCGCCTTCTGAGCGCATAGCCAGGAGTAACCCCTGAGCGTCAACGGGTGTGGCCCAAAAACCAAAAAAAAAAAAAAAAAAAAAAAAGCAATCCACACATAGTTCATACTTGATACATCCATAAGACTGATGCATACTTAATGCATACTTCACAGGTTTGAGGAATAGATTGTTCACAAACAATAACGATGGGGGCTGGAGCAATAGCACAGTGGTAGGGTGTTTGCCTTGCATGCGACTGACCCAGAACAGACCTGGGTTCAATCCCGGCATCCCATATGGTCCCACAAGCCAGGAGCGATTTCTGAGTGCATGGCCAGGAGTAACCCCTGAGCATCACTGGGTGTGACCCAAAACAAAACAAAACAAAAAAACAGGAACTATGAGAAAACATGTGAGAAAATGTAACTTTCACTTTGCAAAGTAATGATTTAGCAGGCACTTCCTTCCTACGCAGTACTCACTAATAATATCCTTCTTATCACCTTACTTGTTGGTCCACAAACTTGAGTCTCCAGGATCCTAAAGTAAACTTCCCCTTTTCAAAGTACAACTCAAAACTCTTTTCCTATGCCTCCCCTTTCTTATACATTCAGCATCCATCAATGTTCTCATTCAAAATAGTAAACTTAGATATAATCTAGTCCAAACCCTTCACCTTATACATAAGGGAAAGATGATACTAGTATTCTCCCTTAACTAAAATAGCAACTAGTCTAGTACAGCCATACAATTCAATGAAATATTTAAATCATACATTTTCATGTTTTAATGTACAAAGTCATCTAAGCCAAATGTTGGTAAATGATTTCTTATATCTTTGAATATGCAGTCATGCAGATTTAAGTTTAATAATTAACTTTTCTAAATTGTGTGCTTCTATTAATGTTCCACATTTTATGGTTGTTAATGACATCAATGTGTTTACCATAAATTATTTTATATAATACATAATCCACAACTGGATCAGTGGTAGGAACTTAGAGTGACATGAAAAGCTCTAGAATGCCACTGATCTCAAATGAGAAAGCCAAGTAGCAATGAGCAAAATCCTTTTTAAGCTATTTCTTTTCTTTAGGAGTGTTTTTGTTATCTTTGCATATGTATACATCAGGCTGTAGGGATTGTAAAAAGGTTAGGCCACTTGCCTTGCTCGAAGCTGACCAGGGTTCAATCCCCAGTATCCCATATGGTGCTCTAAGCACTAGTAGGCATGAGACCTGAGCTAAGAGCCAGGAGTAATTCCTGGTGTGCCCCCTCCCCAAAAAAGTATATATTGCCTTAACTAAATTCTTCATTGCATGATTATAAAGATAAATCAACAATAAAAATAAGCTAAAAACATAATAGAGCAGTAGGGTGCTTTTCTTATATGTGGACAGTCTGAATTCAATTCCTAGCACCCCATATAGTCCTTTGAGAATCACCAGGAATGATCCCTAAGCATAACACTAAGTGTAACCCCTGAACACAATCATATGTAACCCTCATCAATACTCCCAGTAACAAGCAAGTAAATTCACAAAATTACTGTTCACAATGATACGTTGATGGATTTTCAATTAAAATCATTTCAAATAATCACTATTTTTAATTCTGTGGATTCAACTTCAATTTCTATTATGTCGATTTAAGTTAATGACCTCAATCACAAAATTTTCCAGCGCTTTATGAGGATCCAAGGTAATTTTGTTTAAATAGATAACAGGTCTATATACATATGGAAAAAAATCCAGAGAAACACAACCTATAACTGACTTCAAGCAGATGGTAGATGTAATAGAGGCCCACGGTCCATTTTGATTAGGTGATGCTTAAACCCTACTGGCTGTTAAATATTTTTAATTTTATTCCTAACATAAACCTAAAAGTTAACAGGTGTTATTACTAGGTGCTTTCCATTTTTCTTCTTTCTTACTATTCTCAGTGTAAATATGTAGTATTTATACAATTAAATAAATGTGATAGTAAAAAGACTTAATTACAGGAATCTCTCTACTTATTTCTTATATGATATTGACCTAGGGAACATATTATCAATAATAAAACAAAAAAATTTGTAGAACAAAGAGAACAGTATTCAAAAGTAGAAATAGTCTTTCATAAAGCTTAATTATTGTCAACTTGTACTAAGATAAAGTGAGTAATAATTTTCCTCCCAAAGGACATTCCAACTGAAAAAAAAAAAGATCCCAAAATAAGTAAAAACAAAAACACACAATCCCCTTTATGTGGTTTCCACAAATCTAAAGTTAATTTAAAAAAGATTAAATTTAAGATCAAATTTTAGGGAGCTGGAGATGGATAAAATACTTGCCTCGCATGTGGCAGACATAGGTTCAATTCCCAGCAATGATGTCATTTCTTATAATATAGATAATATAATTTTTTAAAATCACTTAGAGGGGCTGAAGTGATAGTACAGCACGTAGGGTGCTTACCTTGCACACAGATAACATATGGTACCCCCAAACACTACTGGAAATAATTCCCTACTGCAGAGCCAGGAGTAATGCCTGAACATAAGCAGCAAGACCCTTCCCAAGCAAAAAATTTTAAAAATCACCTATAGCCTTAAAAAAATAATCATACATCTCTAAAGACATAATTTGGCTTAGATCTTGGCCACCGCAATATTTACTTAAATATTATTTGCTTAAATAATATAAAATTTTTCTTAATCATTTATTTAATGATTATTTAAATAACATTTAAGAGGCCCAAAAATATAGTGAGTAAATATATATAAAAATATTAACTTGGGGCCGGGGAGGTGGTGCTAGAGGTAAGGTGTCTGCCTTGCAAGCGCTAGCCAAGGAAGGACCGCGGTTCAATCCCCCGACGTCCCATATGGTCCCTCCAAGCCAGGGGCGATTTCTGAGCGCTTAGCCAGGAGTAACCCCTGAGTATCAAATGGGTGTGGCCTGAAAACCAAAAAAAAAAAAAAATAGTAATTTGAGGCCATATCAATAGCACAGTGGTAGGGCATTAGCCTTGCACATGGCTGGTCCTGGATGGACCTTGGTTCAATCCTCAGCATCCCATATGATACCCCAAGCCAGGAGCAATTTCTGAGAGCATAGCCAGGAGTAACCCCTGAGCATCACCGGGTGTGGCCAAAAAAAATACATATATAGTTAGTTAGTTAGTAACTTGCCTTACACTCTTGTTCTGGGTTCAGTTCTAGCACCCCATCATCCCCCTAAGCGCTGTCAGGAAAGATCCCTTAAACACAGCCAGAAGTCACACCAAAAATTAATTAATTGATTAACTTAATAACAATCCTTTTTATCACTTTCTCTACTATATTCAGGACAAATACACGTCTTCAGGAGAGATGAATTCAAAGCATTTAATTAAGTTCAAAATTATGGAAACAAGATGCATTATATCAGGCAGTTGGCTGTTTAATCACAAATTGCTCCCTATTTTCTAACTGCTGGAATTACTGTGTTTATTCTGCCAACTGAAATCAGTCTGATCATCAGCTTCTTTACTTCAACTATTTATTATCTCAAAAAAAGCTATGAAATGTCCCAAACATTTTACCCCAAATTAAGACTCTGGAAAATGCTTTTTCAAATGTTACTTTACTGCACTCATCACAGTTCCTAACAAACTCCAGCAGTCATTAAGGGCCTTTAGAGCTGTGGTGATGCAGTGGGGTATCATGTAGGGCTGGAGATCCCACCATCACTTTCATGCATCTTATCCCTGTATTATATTGCCCTGGTCCCTTCCATTTTCTTTCAAGTTAACTGGATTCAAATTCCTGGTTTGAAACAATTTACTTATGATAAAATGCATTTTTGTTACATTTACATTACCTACAGAAACAAAAGAAAGCCCATTCAAAGTACTACTAAATAGTAACAAAGCAGTGTGATGGCAGAAATGAAAAGAATTTAGCTCTTCTGTTTTCCCATCCATAAAACTGATGTTCAGCAAATGCTGCATGATTGTTCTATGAATCAAGTGTGACTCAAGTGTGTTGGGAACTGTATGTATACCTAATGAAACTATTATTACTATAAAAGCATGCCAAAGGGGCCGGGAAGGTGGCGCTAGAGATAAGGTGTTTGCCTTGTCAGCGCTAGCCAAGGAACGGACCACGGTTCGATCCCCCGGCGTCCCATATGGTCCCCCCAAGCCAGGGGCAATTTCTGAGCACTTAGCCAGGAGTAACCCCTGAGCGTCAAACGGGTGTGGCCCAAAAACCAAAAAAAAAAAAAAAAAAAAAAAAAAAAGCATGCCAAGAAGAAAAAAACTATACAGCAGTATTTGTCAAACTTTTCTATCATTTCCAAAACCTCACTATCATATCCAAATCACTTTCCATCATGGAAGAAATTTTAAAAATTCCAGTACGTGAACAAAATAAACAGCAATCAGGTTACGAATATAATGAAAAATGATTCATAATCTCTCAATACACTGGCTCAAACATCTCCAATTTCTTCCATTATTATGCTTGTATCCATAATTAGATAATCTAGCCAGAATCAGCTTAGCATTTCAGTCTAAATTTCAATCCTGCTATCACCATTTAGCTGAAGTATTCACAATCTTCTCAGCCATAAATGGCTAATATATTAATAGTTCTACTTAATAGTATTCTTATAATTATTGAATTTGTTAATGCATAAAGTCTTTACAAATATAACATGAAAATACCTGTTGCTATTTTAAAAATAATTTTAATTTTTGATTGTGGGGCCAGACCCAATGATGATCAGGGGTTATTCTGGGTTTTGCATTCAGAATTCACTCCTGGCAAGCTACAGGGACCATATGGGATGCCACGGATAGAACCCAGGCCAGCCACATACAAGGCAAGAGCCTTACCTGCTTTACTATCTCTTTAGCCCCATGACTATTTTTAAATATAAAAGATTTAATTATTTATAAATATTTAATCATATATAATATATACAATTATAAATATTTAAATATAAAAATCATTTTAACAATGATGGATACAGAGTAGACATTTCCATATATACTTCATTCCCGGGTCAATAATTTTCATTCAAAAGTAGGACCCGGAGAGATAGCACAGCGGCTTTTGCCTTGCAAGCAGCCGATCCAGGACCAAAGGTGGTTGGTTCGAATCCCGGTGTCCCATATGGTCCCGGTGCCTGCCAGGAGCTATTTCTGAGCAGACAAGTAGGAGTAACGCCTGAGCACCGCCGGATGTGGCCCAAAAACAAACAAACAAACAAACAAACAAAAAAAGTAGAATGGGGGCCGGAGAAATAGCACAGCGGTAGGACGTTTGCCTTGCATGAAGAAGGACAGTGGTTCAAATCCCAGCATTCCATATGGTCCCCCAAGCCTGCCAGGGGCGATTTCTGAGCATAGAACAGGAGTAGACCCTGAACGTTGCCAGGTGTGACCCAAAAAGCAAATAAAAAAAAAAGTAGAATGAGACAATACCCATATAAGATCATCTGGTCTAAACCCATCTAATATAAAGCTATACAAAAAGTAAGACTAAATACAGTCTTGTCTATTTTTACATATTCTTAAGGGGAAAGTTTTTTTATTAAATTAAATGTTCAACAAATGTTAAATATCATTAAATATTTATGTATGCCATTAGATAATTTGAAAAACAACTCCCTAAATTCATTAAGATTCCCTCTCTATTCATTTCTACAGCTGGTATTTTTATATTATTATAGGCTTCTGGTAGGCTTTTTCTACAAACTCAACCCTAATGCTCTTTCCTCACAGTTAAGACTGTTTATTTTCACTTGAATTCCCAAGTGTAGAAATATTTTAGGCACTATATTGACCCAGGTTAAAAAAATCTTAAAGAATTTTAAAAGGATTATACTGGAAAGCACAAGAAAACCAGAAACCACAAAGTAAACTTTCAATGAGTTTCATTCTTTAACTCATAACAAAAAATGTCGCTGATAAAATAATTATGACTAAAATTATTTCTTGTAAAAGGTAAGTGAGTATGTTCATTTTTAGTCATACTTATTGAAAGTGAAGCCCAGTATAAAATAATAAAATCACCAAAAGAATAAAATCAATTAAAGCTGTACTCAGACAGACTTGGAAATGCAATGCTTAAAGCTAATTTCTCTCCTGATATTTTCAGATCTAATTCAGTAATGCAAGTATTACTTATTTGTAATATTAATAAATTATATGCTATCTCTGTCAATTTAATAATCTCCATCAGGGTCTGAGAGTTAGTATAGCAGGTAAGGCACTTGCTTTGCAGATGGCTGATTGAGGTAAAATCCTCAATATGGTATCCCATATGCTTTCCTTAGCCCACCAAAAATGATTCTTGACTGCAAAGTCAGAAGCAAGCCCTAAGCACAAACAAAAAATTAATAAACAAAATTAAAATGATCTCTTTATGTTTTTTATTTGGATTTTGTTGTTGTGAGTCTAATTTTTGAAGTCTTACCTAAGAGAATACATGAAAAATTACAGTAAACTCATTATATGAACATAGTAATAAGCCATAAGACTATTAATATCTGTAATTAAATTCTTGTACATTTTGTACTTTTATTTAAAAATCATAATATGTTCATAATTTGGCTAATAATATAAATAATATGATATATAACAATATCAATATTAATAATATATAAATAATAATATAAAAAGCTACTAATTCCAGGAACTATACCAAGTCCTTTAAGTGTATTGTCATGGTATCTTTATAACAACAAACTCTGAGTTTCCATTGCACAATAAGTAATAGGTAAATATTTAAATTCAGTAATTCTAATATCACAAATAAAGGCCTCTAATGAGCCAGAGGAAATGTACAGTGGATAAGTTGCCTGCCTTGTATGTGGTCAACCCAGTTTCCATCCTTAGCACCACATATGTATCCCGAGCCCCACCAGGAATGATATCTGAGCACTGCCAGTATAATCTCGAATACTCATATATACATATATGTATGTATGTATGTATATTTGAAATAAGTCAGGTGTCCAATAACAGAGGATGTGGATATGAAGGAAACTAGAGGGCATTATGTTAGTGAAATCAGTCACAAGAAAGGGATCTCTCTCATATATGTGACATAAAGAAATATAGGATGGGAATTAAAAACATGGTCAAAGGTTACAAGATCTGAACATTGGTCCACAGAACTGAGACTTATCAAGGGTAGGTAGTGGGGGTTGATGAGCAGGGACCTTGAGATGATGGTATAAGGAAGCAGGCACTAAGGCAGAG
This sequence comes from Suncus etruscus, assembly GCF_024139225.1. Lineage (NCBI taxonomy): Eukaryota > Metazoa > Chordata > Mammalia > Eulipotyphla > Soricidae > Suncus > Suncus etruscus. The sequence goes on along the minus strand of NC_064858.1, from coordinate 15,585,593 downwards.
TGTGTGGTATTGTGCACTATTATTAATAAGATTGTAAATAAGTGTTTCAAATGCTAATAATATATCAATAACTGTTTCTATAAAAAAGATTTAATTGCTGCTTGGTGTATGGAAACAGAAATATATAGGAAAAGCAAATGCTTTATTTGAAGCTCCTATTGCTAAGGAAGTGGTGTAAAAGCTTAGAATAAATCCTATATAAAATAAAATCCTAGTAAAAAAAATCCTATGTACAAATTGAGACTTAAAAAAAATGTTGGGACAATAATATAGAAGCTATGTCTAGCATATATGACTCAATCTTCAATATCTCACATGATCCCCTCAAGAGTTACCAGTAGTAATCCCTGAGCACAAAACTCATAATAAGTTCTGAACCCAGCCAGGTATGGCCCAAAAAACTAACAAACAAAAATACAAACAAAATGGTCCAAAGTAATTTGTCATCCTTATTACCTATAATCTCACTACTTACATAAAAATAAACTAATGTAGTATATTATATATTAGATCATCTAGAAATAAATTCATAAAACATTGATTTGTTTTTCTATATCTTAGCTACAGATTAAAAATTAGTAGTCAAATTGCCTTTCAAAGATGTGAAATACTTCAATTTTATAAAATAAAAAAATCAGAGGGATCTTCTATGACGTCTTCTTGAACTTCCTATGTGAGAACTCATAAAAAAAATTAATAAAATAAATAGCAGCAACACACACCTAGTTCGTCAGAAATTTATTTATAAGGTATGGCATATGTATATTCCAAAACCACAGAGCCAATGACACCATAAGCATGAGACCTAAATTACAACAACCAAACAAAAATGTGCCTGTTGGAGCTGGACCGGTGGTGCAAGTGGTACGGTGTTTGTCTTACACACGGCTGACCTAGGATGGACCACATGATTCGATCCCGGGTCCCATATGGTCTCCCAAGCCAGGAGCGATTTCTGAGTGCATAGCCAGGAGTAACCAGTGAGCGTCACCAGGTGTGGCCCAAAAACAAAACAAAACAAAAATTGTGCCTGTCAAGGCAACAGGTAGGGGTAGAAGAAAACCTGGGCATATTGGAAGAGGAATATCCTCCAACATTGTTGGAATGGTTGGTTTTGGAATATTGGAAACCTGAAACTATGAAAACCTTTACATAACACCATGTTAATTTTTTTTTTTTTTTTTTTTTGGTTTTTGGGTCACGCATGGCAGCGCTCAGGGTTACTCCTGGCTCTATGTTCAGAAGTCACTCCTGGCAGGCTCAGGGAACCATATGGGATGCCAGGATTTGAACCACCAACCTTCTGCATGCAAGGCAAACACCCTGCTATCCATGCTATCTCTACGGTCCCCACCATGTTAATTTTTAAGAAGTTCAAAATAGGGGCCGGAGAGATAGCATGGAGGTAAGGCGTTTGCCTTTCATGCAGCAGGTCATTGGTTCAAATCTCGGCCATCCCATATGGTCCCCCGAGCCTGCCAGGAGTGATTTCTGAGCATAGAGCCAGGAGTAACCCCTGAGTGCTGCCGGGTGTGACCCAAAACCAAAAAAAAAAAAAAAAAAAAAGTTCAAATAAAGAAATTTAGTTATAAATTCTCACAGCATTTATCACTTTCACGCACTATTTCAAAAAGACATTTGTGCTCATTGTAGCACTATACACAATAGCCAAGGTCTGAAAACAACACAAGTATCCCAGAACAGATGAGTTGCTTAAATTGTGACATACATACAACTGAATATTACTTAGCTATAAGAAAAGATGAAATCGGGGCCGGGAAGGTGGCGCTAGAGGTAAGGTGTCTGCCTTGCAAGCGCTAGCCAAGGAAGGACCGTGGTTCGATCCCCCGGTGTCCCATATGGTCCCCCCAAGCCAGGGGCGATTTCTGAGTGCATAGCCAGGAGTAACCCTAAGCGTCAAATGGGTGTGGCCCAAAAACCAAAAAAAAAAAAAAAAAAAAAGATGAAATCATGCAATTTGTCACTACCTGGTTGGGATGGGAGGATATTACACTGTCCCTTGCAAGGAGAGGGGCAGAATAAGAATGATCAGTCTCACATGTGAGATGTAAAGAAACTTAGTAATGGCCAAGAGCAACTGAATCTGACAACTGGCCTCCCATACTAAGGTTGTAGGGTACAAGAAGGGATATAGAAAGGGAATGGATAAGAGACCAGGAGAAATTTGGCAGTGGGTAATTTTACACAGTATTGGAAAAAATGATATGACTATAAAAATATTTTTTTTACCAATTTTAACTAGAACTCTTCTAGGCTTTATCACAAGACACAGGGCTATTTTCCTGTGAATTCATCTCTAGCTAATTTCCTTCTACAAAAGATGACAAGATTTTTCTTCCCCATTAGTCAGCCTTTTATTCAAAAGAAAGTCAGAGCAGAGCAATGGAGATGCCAGGAGGAACAAAATTGGGCTCAAGGACAAACCAAATGCTGCGGAATAAATCCAGTGTTAAAGCCAGGAGGAAGGCTAAGGAGAAAGTCTGAGACAAAGTGAATCCAGAGGGCAAGACTTATACTATTAACTAGTCCAGAATCACCATCAATCTTTGTCAAAAACAGAAAATTAAAGCTAAGAAGCCCTCAATGAATTCTTTTATGCTTCAAAGCTGGAAGTTTTAATTGGAGGACAGGATTAAGGAAAAATAGCTCTTTCTATACTGAAGAAATGGGGAAGGTTTACAGCCACAGCTGACAGAACTTCTTGCTCAGATATTTGGCTGTTCAAATACATCACTCCTCTGTTCACATCAGGGGCTGATCTTGATGAACTGAATTGCTTATAGTCAGGCACTGATTAAAAACATACTCCAAAGGTGACTTTCCCACATTCCAGTAAATGCCCTTTCTTTTTTGAATTTTTTTCTTTTCTTTTATCTAGGGAGTTTTTTGGGGGTCACACCCAGCAGCACTCAGTGTTATTCATGGCTTTGCACTCGGAAATTATTCCTGGGAAGGTCAAGCCCTTGACCTGCTGAAGCCACACCTGCTGCTTCCATCTCCAGTAATCACCATTTTCCTGATGGTCCTGCCTCATCATTGATCCTCTCTGTGATTCCCTTAGGAAACATCAATCTAATCAAACTTCAGGTATGCCTGTTTGAGGGTTGATATCACCAGGGCTTTTTAGAGTGTGGACACCCCCCCCCCCATATCTTCTTTTTCCATTTGGCCTGGCAGCTGAGTACACACCTCTAAAAGTCACAGTATCAGTAATAATGCTTTGAATCTCTCTCTGGACAGCTTCATTTGTTTAATGCTCTAATCCCTAAAGGAACACATCAGTTTAGCAGAGTGGACAGCTAACAAGAACTTACTAAACCTGCCAGTATATTAATGACTTCACTGGAAATACAATAATTTTCATAAATGTGCTTGCTACTGTACTTTTTCTTTCTTTTTATTTTTTCAACTTTAGTCTAGTCCAAGTTTTTTTTCCCTTTTTTAAATAACTTTGCTTTCACTTATCTGGAAACAAATATATTCTGGTCACCAATGTCAACTATAGTACATAAAATAAATTACTTCTGGCAGACTCCAGGGCACCATATGGGATGCCAGGGACCAAACCCAGGTTAGAGGTGTTCAAGGCAAGTATCCTACCTGCTGTGCTATTGTTCCAGCCCCCATTTTAGGCCCCAGCATTGAACTCACATCTCTTCTTTCTAAAAATTGTATCTTACTCTTTACAGTTTCTATTTAGCTGTCAACACAACATGACTAATGAAGTACAGCAAAAACAAATACAAAACTGTGCTCAAAATATAGCATCCAAGATTTAAGGTACTATATAATAGATGAAGGAGAGAATAGAGGAACAGGTCACGTGTTTTAACTCTTGGGGCACAGGCAAGCCTGCTGAGTCTTACTACTGCAGAAGGAGGCAATACAGCATAGCAGAAGGGTTTCAGACCAGAACCTGACAGCCATTAAGTGACAAGAGAAAATCAGTAACTAAAGAGAATGGAACCTGAGAACATTTCTGTGGAAGGAGTTAAATGATCACAACTGAAGCCTAAGAATAATGCTGAACTGACAGTAATGCTAAAATTGCCTCAAGACAAAATTGGCTCCAGACTAAAGTAGCAATAGGGAACTGGGGGGAAGGGAATCTGTGGGGGCTAGAATCCAGATACAGCCTGAAGGCTTTACTGACAGTGAAAATGACTAATAGTGGAAAACAGACTCAAACCATGAGCCGTGCTTAACTACAGTGTCAATAACTCTGGGAACTTGGAACACATGTGCGTGAGCAAATATTTTGGAATGTAATACCCTGCCTGCATCACCCCTGAATTGTTCCATTTCAAATAGTTTATTTGCTTTTCTGTTCTCAGAGTTCTTCCGTTACCCAATGAGGCTTCTACTATGTTTGGAGTGGTTTATCTAAGAGCTAACCTTTTGGAAAAACTGAATAATTTTCCTTAAACTACTTACATGGAAGAAAACCTTCACCAACTATCCCACCTAGACTGGCATTCTGCTCATCTGTAAACTATAACAAGGGAGCCTAATGCTTAGGAAAAAACCTTGATTATGAAGTTAAAAACAGGCCAAAACGACTTATAGTCATAAAAGTCATTAAATGTGGTCATCTAGATTGAGAAAAAAAATGTTGAATTTGACAAAGGAACAAGAACTAGGGGAGATTTTTCTATTTTGTTTTGGAAGATTGTTATATAATCGTCCAAACTTGCCAAATTGGACAGTTAATTCTGCATTTTACTGTAGGCAAAATGTCTTTTATGTGTGAAATTTATATATTCATATATATTTGTCTGGAATAAATACAAATTACTAGGAACAGATTTTTCATGAAAAGCACGACAGAGTGTTAAGAGTTGTGTATCACGTACTTGATCTCAATGCCATTTGCAGAGAAAATTATTCTTGATTTCAAAGAAATGAGGTGTAATGGATATCATAGTAATAACTATAATAATACAGATTCCGTTATGGCTGGAAAAGATAGCTGACCTGAATTCAATCCTCAGCACTGCATATGGTCCCCAAGAACTATAAAGCCAGAATGGCCTTCCCTTCCCTACCCTACCATGTCAAGCCAAAATGAAAAAAAAAAAATTCCTAACATATAAAAACAACATAGTGATATTTTTAGCAGGAAACAAAATTAGAATTTTCATCCATTTCCCTTTACAAAAATAGACTTTTCATCCATTTCCCTTTGACCTCTCTCAATTAAAAACAAAACAAGTTTTCATTTGCACTTTCCATATTTTTCTATTACCAAGGTATTTAGCCGATTCACAAAGAAGTAATTCTAATGAGTGATTATTAGAATTTCTCAAGGGGGAAAAACTGTGAGGGAGCAAAGCAGAATCCCTGGGGCTTTTCCACTCTCACACAAATCCTGATTCATGTCCCCAGGGGCTTGGTCAGGTCTCAGCCTCAGTCAGTCACTTCCGGACAGGAATGAGTCATAACCCTCCACAAACAGGCAGGACAACTAAACACTGAGAAGTCAGACTATGCTAGCACCCCACCTCTTCCAAGAGGAGAGGAAATGATGAAGTGCAGAAAAAGATGTACTTGCTCCATTTCTTTCCTCTTTCATGAGCTCAGGGAAACTTCAGAGAACTACTTGGGTGCTAAATTGAGCTAAAAATAATGAGGGGCCGGAGAGATAGCACAGCAGTAGGTGTTTGCCTTTGCATGCAGCCAACCAGGAAGAACCCAGTTGGATTACCAGTGTCCCATATGGTCCTCCAGCCTGCCAGAAGTGATTTCTGAGTGCAGAGCCAGGAGTAATCCCTGAGCACTGCTGGGTGTGGACCCCAAACCAATCAATCAATCAATAACGTTTTTTTTTTAAGGAAAAGAATGAAAGAACAAAAAGAAAACTACCTTTTATTTTTGATTTTCCAACCAAGAAATATGGTAGAGAACCCACAATACTACTTGCTCATCTTGCAAGGTACATTATTAGCAACTTTAGAAATTAGTATTAGTATTAAATAAAACTTCTACATGGATGATCTCTGCAGTACAACTGGAATCATAGGGATGAAAACGTGTGGCATTAATCTAGTTTACCTCTTAAGCTTTTCATTTGCTTTTTAAAGATTATTGCCAAATTATTTTTAAAATATGAAAACAACAGCTACACATCAGCCATAAAAGCCATCGTACCCCTTAATCAAGTGCTGGGTCTCTCTTTTCTCTCTCTTCCCCTCTTTCCTCTTTTCTCTCTTCTCTCTTTCCTCTCTGTTTTTTTCTCGTGCTCCTTCCACCTACACACACACACACACACACACACACACAATATCTTTAAATATTTTCTTGCCTTCCTTGCCAATCTGTCTAATCAGTAAGTGGCAGAGACTATTTGTGTTTTATTCCAAATTCCTAGGGCCTCACACAATGCCTGGCATGTAGATGGTGTGTTAAATAACTACTAAATAAATAAATGGATATGTTTTCATTTTGGTTTTTATGTTATTGTTTATCAGAATATAAGCCTCTGAATCTGGTTCTAATCTGCAAACCTTAAATTAAAGAGCACATGGTCCATACCAGGAATTCAGGAAACACTTATTGAATGTTAAAAATTTTTTTACAAAATAAGATAGAGGCTGGAGAGACAGTAGAGAGGGTATTTGCATTGCGTTCAGTCAATCCACATTCAATTCTTATGTATTATCCCATATGGTCCCCCAAACACCACCAGGAACAATCCCTGAGAACCACTGGGTGTGACCTCACCCCCCAAAATTTTTTAATTGTAAGATAAGATCAATTAAGAGTTCTGAGGTAAATAAAATTTCAATGCACACAACTTTTTTATTAAATAAGTAAAAGTAAAGAGCCCAGAGGCCAGTGTTGCTCAGTATAAAATACATACCTTCGCTCATGAAACCCTGGGTTAAATCTTTGGTACAGTGGAAAAAAATAATGGGAAGGTGGCAAAAGGAAAGGGAAGATAAAGAAGGGAAGGGGAAAAGGGAAGGGAGGGAACAGGAGGGGAAGGAAAGAAATGGAAAGGGAGAAGAGGAAAAGAAAGGAGAGAAGGGGAGATGGGGGGAGTGGAGGGTAGGAAAGGGAAGAACAAGAATATAAAAGGAAAGGAAAAGAACAGAAAAGGAAAGAAAAGAAAAGAAAAGAGGTTGAAGGGATAGCATAGTGAATAGGGTGTTTGCCTTGCACTCAGTTGACCTGGATTCAATCCCAGCATCCCATATGGTCCCCAGAGCCTGCCAGGAGTGACTTTTGAGGGAAGAGCCAGGAGTAGTAACACTTAGTGCCAGTGGGTGTGGCCCAAAAACCAAAAAAAAAAAAAAAAAAGAAAAAGAAAAGAAAAGCAATAGCACTAATTGATGAAGGTCACTACCAGGAAATTACACGGTCATATTCAGAGGGCTTTTAAATAACTTAGTAAAGATTATCATTGAACTCTTTATAGTATTTCAATATATAAGACAAGCCATTCACCACAGCTTAGGCAACAGAAACACTTGGCAAAACCATGATTACCCCAATGTTCAAAACCCAGTTGCTAGCTTTGCTTACCCTAAGAGTAGATGACAAGGCTTTTTTGGAATGTTCACATCTCCCCTATGATTTGCAAGCTGTAAAACACTTGTTATAGAAGCATGAACCCACTGGGTACTGTGTACTATTTAAATCTAGGTGGAGGAGGGAAATTTGAGACTGTCTGGCAATCTGCTGGATGGAGTCAAGTTTAAAATTCAGTGGACAAGAACTGCAATTCTAAGTGCAAACTAAAGGACAGGACTTTAACTTTTAGTGAAAAGCTAAAACATAGAGCAAGTAATCTTAAACTACTTTACTTGAGGTAAAAACAGCTTCTTTTTCTTATTTGTACTCACTGCCCCAAAGGAATGTACAACTTTCTCTGTGGTTGCTATAAAGGGCTGCAGTATTTACTTAATGCTAACAACTGCATACAGGCTAAAAAAGATCCAGACCTGGAGTCATTACTCAAATATCAACTTTTCAAATGAGGTAACAGTTATTTGCATTCTTATATGCTTAAATTCAAAATGATTCAACCCATGAGAACAACACAACTTTTCTAGTTTCATCATTTTTGTCTGTAAGATATTCATTTCAGTTTTTATTTCAATAATACTTATTAGGGGCTGGAGATAGCTAATACAGTAGGTAGGGTGTTTTCCTTGCATGTGGACAACTGAGTTTGACCCCTGGCATACCATATAGTCCCCCAGCACCACCAGAAGTAATTAAGTGCAGAGCCAACAGAATCCTTGAGCATCACTGTGTATGGCCGACCAAAAACAAAATAATAATAATTTTCATAAACAGAAGTTTTAGTATTATGAGCAAATTAAACATTTTAGATGTTTTTCTGTTAAAAGTAACTGACAAAAGTCTGGAATAATAGTACAGTGGGTAGGAGACTTCTCTTACACAAAGCAGACCCAGATTCAATCCCTGACACCAAATATGGTTCTCAGCACAGACCCAAGAGTAAGTCCTGAGCACCACCAGACTTGACCGTAAATAAATAAAACTGACCAAGGATGCAGTTTAACTGATAGAGTCTTTGTTTATCAGGTGTGAGTCAATAAATTCAATCTCTGGTACCACATGCAGTTCAGAATTGCTGTTGTGAGACTGGTGACTCCCAAACACTCCCAGGAGTAGCCTTGAAGTCAAAGCATTGCTGGATATCAGCCCTATAAAAATGTACAAATGAAAATAACTGGCTACTCAAGTAAGTAGAAAGCGCATTTGGAAAGGAAGGAAATTTCTAGCAGTATTGTGCCAAGGACAAAGTGGGAGCGGTACTCCCAAGAATGGTTGGCTAGTGGTGCAGGCTTGGAGGCTCCTAAAGGCACACTTAACAGTGTCCAGGGGGTCTGGATTTGTCAGGGTATGAACCCATAGCACTGAACATGGCAGACCAGTGCTCCAACCTTTTGAGCCATACCTAAGGTCCCAGAAATTATCTATCAACACAGCAAAGACCCTAATTCCATATGTATAATCAAATTAATCTTTACCTGCAAATTCAAAGTAAATAAAATGTATTTTTTACCTGATCCCTAACACCTACACTTTGGTAAAGAGTCTAGATCTTTTCAAGGAAAGAAATGAACGGCCTCCTCTCTTCATATCTCCTCCATATTCAAGCAAAACTAGATTTCCAAAGTATTGCCATTCCCTGAGAAGCCAGAGTTTGATACACAGAAATAACAAGCAGCTGAAGGGGCCGGAGAGACAGCATGGTGGTAAGGCGTTTGCCTTTTATGCAGAAGGACGGTGGTTTGAATCCCGGCATCCCATATGGTCCCCCGAGCCTGCCAGGAGCGATTTCTGAGCGTGAAGCCAGGAGTAACCCCTGAGCGCTGTAGAGTGTGATCCAAAAACCAACAAAACAAAAAAACAAAACCAAGCAGCTGGAAAGATCCTCTCTCAGAGAACAAAACACTGTTCAATTTTAGAAGACATTTAGGAATTGAAGCATCAAAACAGATGCTGCTTGCAGACACAGGATCAAAAACTAAAAGTTAGTGTTTTATTGTTGTGAATACTTATAGATCTTGGCTATTTGTCCTTCATCTGATGTGTTGTGTGCAAATATTTTTCTTCCATTTAGTAGTAAGGTAACTTTTTATTTTAGCTTATCAACTCTGTTATCTTAAAGTGCCTGTGGTTGCAGCACAACCACTGTCATGATTAACCTTGATTTGATGTAAAGTGGACGCAAAGCATGGCACATAACATGCCTTTTTATATGTGCTGACACACAGCATGACAAAAACCAACAGACAATAGAAAGAAATGTTTGGGAGAAAAGAACTTAAAAATTTCTCTGAGATTATCAGTAGTTTGCTAGAAAATATCTCAGTAAGAGAAGTCAGAGGGAGAAGGACAAATGATGATTTAAGTGACTTGTATAGAGAGAGAGAGAAAAAAAGGAGAAACTACAGTATTGAGCAATACTAAATTCTTGGTCTTATATCACAAAACTTAGATTAGAAAACAGGGGAAGTTAAAGAAAGAGATAGATCGGAAGTGACATAGGGACAGTAATGGAGGATCTTGGGTAATTTGAGGGATGGGGAAGGAGGGTATAATACAACTTTGAATAGCAAAAAACAATTGTTTAAGAGTATATGTTCTCATACATACAGACATTATGATTTCATTAAAGTAGTGAAATTGTTCTATTACTCATGGAAGGTGAATGACAATTACAAGGGTTTTTTTGTATTATATTTCTCTGCCCTCAAGTTTTTCTAAATAGTATAAAAGTATACAGTAAGGGCACATGTGCTCCCTGGACCCATGTGTCAGTGGTATTCATATGTGTATTCCTGCATGCACATGTCACCTACCTCTCCCTCTTGAGATGTGCCATTTCCTACTTCTACACTGGGAGGTGTATTGGGGCACTCTCTCTTCCTTTGGAGAAGCTCATGTTCTCTCTTGAGCACACGTCTCTCTCTCTTTCTCTCTCTCTCTCTCTCTCTCTCTCACTTTCTTTATCTTTCACTCTGTTATCCCTCCATCCTCAGACTTTCTAAATAAGATCTGTTTTATACTTCAAAAATATATACAGCAAGAAGTAAATAGTACAGAAGTATACATTGGTTTCTCAACAGTGTATAAGATCTGTAATCTAGTCTCCTTCTTTAGGATAGGCATGACTTGACACAATGGTGGATTTTGAAAGTCTTTCTTTTTTTTATATAAATAATATCTTATAGGAGGTTACTTAATTGATAACAGAGGTTGTAAGTAAGATGATTTGAAGAGTGCTTCAAATCATACAATTGCATTAAATCATAATGTATATTTAAAAAAAGATTATGTTGAGTCTGATTTATATATCTAGAGAAGGTATCCTATTTTGGTTTAGAATTTGATACAAAGATTTTTTTCTTTTAGCTTCCCAACTAGTTCAGGTGGTCCAGAGACCACTCTCAAGCATACTGAATGGTTTGATAATACTACTCAGTGATTTAGCCTTACATTGTCTCCTGGGTTTTGTGAGTAGGGCACGTGGTGCTAGGGATTTAATTCATGTGTACCTGGCCCTTGATTTAGTTTCCAGGTCCCAGGAATAATTTTTCTTAAAAACTAAGCACACACACACTAAACACACACCCAGTAAACACACACACACACACACACAAAACACTCACATACACACTAAACACACATACACACTAAACATAATTAGTTTATCAAAGTGGCAATATCATAGCCAATAAAGTTTATCCAAGGTACCATTATTACTAATTAAGCACAACTTATGGGACCAGCAGGTATACAGTGCTTGCCTTGCATATGTCTGACCCAGGTTCAATTTCCAGCACCCCAGATGGTCTGGTTCCCTGAGCAATGCCAAGAGTGGCCCCTGAACAAAGAGCCAGAAGTAATTGTAAGGAACCAGAGCGATAGCATAGAGGTAGGGCATTTGCCTTGCAGGCGGCCAACCTGGGACAGACTTGGATTTGATTTCCAGCATCCCATCTGGTCCCCTGAGCTTGCCAGGAGCTATTTCTGAGCAAAGAGCCAGGAGTAACCCCTGAGAGTTGCTGGGTGTGGCCCAAAAAACAAATAAACAAAAAAGTAAGCCTACTAACTAGATAACTGCTGCCCTAAAATAAACAAATAAATAAAAGAATACCCAGGTACAACTCAGGGCAGTATGGAAATCCTTAAAGTTGTATCTGGTGATGTCACAAGAAAAATTCAGCCAATGGCCTGAGTGATAGTACAGAAAATAGGGCACCTGCCTTGCACATGAAGGAAAGGGGTTCAATTCACAACCTGACAGGCCCCCAAATGATGTCAGGAATGATCCAGGAGCACAGAGCCAGGAGTAAGTCCTGAGCATAATTGGATGTGGCCCAAAAACAAGAAAGAAAAAAAAATCCATCCTTTTATCTAAGGAAAAATCCATCATTTTATCTAAAAAGGCCAAAAACTATTGTTCAAATATTTAGATAAAAGCCTGGAGAAGTCATGAAAAGTTAAACATAAAGTCTAACAAAATTCAAAAAGGTAAACACAAGCTACATTTATATAAAATAAATTTGATGAGCAAGTCTGTAATTTGCATGATTATACTTTGCAAAAGAACATTTATTTACATAACTTTGACCTATGGCTGATGTTTTAGCAGTTAAAATGCATATGATAGGAAAAAAATGCTAAAGATCTGTACCTTTTTCTCTCCCAATTTCTAGCTTTGTTTTGTATTATAAAACACAAGTAATAGTTTCAATATCCTAGACTGAAAGCATTATATATAAAGGCAACATTTGGACCTCATGAAAGAATTTTTTCTTACATTTATATTTTTACTTGCTGAATAACTTACTGCAGCTAGCTCTTTCAATAAGCCTTCAAATTTTCAGCCAGGGTAGTAATTAATACCACAGCAGAGTAAGTTGCCTATTAGCCCTTCAACTTGTCTTCTATGTTCCATATGATGTTCTGGCTGCATTTGAATTGTCTTTGGTCCATGTCCAAATCATTCTAGTCTTAATAATATTCTCAACTTATATATATATATATATATATATATATATATATATATATTTGGTTTTTGGGCCACACCCAGTGGGTGCTCAGGGGTTACTCCTGGCTGTCTGCTCAGAAATAGCTCCTGGCAGGCATGAGGTACCATATGGGACACCGGGATTGGAACCAACCACCTTTGGTCCTGGATCGGCTGCTTGCAAGGCAAACGCTGCAGTGCTATCTCTCCGGGCCCGCAACTAATATTCTTTAAACTAGTTACTTTTTTTTTTTTTTTTGGTTTTTGGGCCATACCCGGCGATGCTCAGGGGTTACTCCTGGCTGTCTGCTCAGAAATAGCTCCTGGCAGGCACGGGGGACCGACCATATGGGACACCGGGATTCGAACCAACCACCTTTGGTCCTGGATGGGCTGCTTGCAAGGCAAATGCCGCTGTGCTATCTCTCCGGGCCCAAACTAGTTACTTCTTGGAGTAATTGCCAATTAATTTTAGTTGCGAGAAAAAAAAACTAAAAAAGATAAAAATCATAATGCTACAAGAAATCTTCTGTATTAAATTCCAAAAATCTATCTTTACAACTGATTTACCAATCTGCCACATTCATTTCCTGGGTTGATGGTAATTGGAAATCGTTTTTCTGTTCTAAAAGTAGTGATTTGTTTTTGCACAAATTAATCCCTGAATACACTATCAAAAGCCCATCGAGTAGCTTGTAAGGCATATAAAGTTTTCGTTACCATCTAATACACTATCTTAATAAATTTGGTTATTCATTCACTACATGAAAAGCAGTCCTACTTGCAAGCTGTTGGTTACAAAGGTGAATAAGATAGAGATTCTCCCGCCAAGACCATTATCTTTTTGTTAAGATATACTGAATTGCCTAGAATATAAAACCCATACTGATAAGTAGTATAAATTGTAGAGGAGAGGGTAAAAAAGCTTTCTTATTATCTAGAGTGGAGACTTTTAAATCCTTTTCATCTAAACTGCAACAAATACCACTTGGAGAGTCCAAGATTATCTTTTAACTTGAAGTTAGACTGTAGGATTTTAAATAATATAATCTCTCCCTCTGACTAAAATTTCTTTAGGAGGTTCTCATCTGAAACTCTTGGTTTCTAATAGGAAAAAATAAGACATGGAAAGAATCAACATGTGTAAGTATTGCGACCTCTAAAGAAAAAAGAAATGTGTACGTTTGGAATTCTAAAGCTCATTCTTTTATTGTACACACAAGGTTCATTATAGCTGTGAAAGAATATGGTAAGTACAAATGATATATTCTTTCTTAACTTTTTATTAAAGCACTGTAAGATATAGAGTTTAAAAGTTGGTAATTGAGTTGTAGTCTCACAATGTACCAACACCCATTCTGAGTTCACATCCTGCCACCAATTTCCCAGTTTCCCTTCCATGTTTTCTCCTTTTCTCCCTTCTTTCATTCTTACACCCCTTCCTTGCTTGCTCTTTTTTTAAGGCATCATGTTTTGCAATACTGTTACTGAAGAAACTTTACCTCCTATTAGTCCCAGTTCTTGTCTAGAGTACACATTTCCAAGTATTATTATCATAGAGGTCTCTTCTCTGTCCTAACTTACTACTCTTTTAATCCAGTTCAAAGATTAATTCTGTTTAATCCTTATTCAAAGAACAATGAGTATAGAAGACTGAGGAACCTTTTAGAAAACAATTCTTTGACATGAGAGAACATGGGAAATAAAATATGAAGGCTGATTTAAAAAGAAAATAAAGCATGTATTAAAAACATCAAAAATGCATGCTCAAAGAGCACTTCAAAGGTAATTTGTTATACGAGCTATCATTCCTCTTATAGAGTAAGATACACATATGATATGTATGCAATACATGATGTGTAGACCATATATTATTTCCTTCCCATAGTCAATGAGACAAGGGCAACAGCATGAAGGTCTATTTTATTTTTAAGAAGTTGTGGGGCCTTAGGAAATGCTGAGTACAATCCACTCTCCTAGCTCCATTCCACCTGTCTTTTTCTCCAGGGCTAGCTCAGGCTAGGCCTTACTGGAACCTGCATTCCCCTAAACCAGGTTACATGCTTTGGTATCACCAAGGTTTTATAGTCTTGGTATCACCACTAACACTGGTACACATCTTGATTACAGCATCAATCACAAATTGCTGCAATTATCTATTCACATATCTACCTCCTACCTAGATAGTCAGGTACTAAAGGTTAGGGAGCCTGGTACCTAGCAGAATATATATATATTCACCATTTTTAGATGACAGGGAATTTCCAAGTGCCATAATGACTGATGACAGATAGGGAAGTTCCAAGTGCCATAAAAGAGAATTCAGCTAGGGACATAAAAACCACTCAGCATTTTTAAATAAAATTTATTTTAAAATAGAGTAATTTATTCATTATTTTTCTGGGAAAATGAAGGGGCTTGGGAAAATCTGGGGATCAGGGAATCACTTCTGGTGCTTGGGGACTGAGATCCCTGGTGGACCAGGAATCAAATCTGGGTTAATGCATACATTGCAAATAAATGCCTTAAAACTTGTACCATAGGGGCTGGAAGGATAGCACAGGGTTTGGGCATTTGCGCCTTGCATGTGGCCAACCTGGGACGAACCTGAGTTTGATCCCCATAGGGTCCTCTGAGCCTGCCAGGGACAATTTCTGAACGAAGAGCCAGGATTAATCCCCGAGCACCACTGGGAGTGGCCCAACAACAAAACAAAAAAATTATACTATGTCTCCAATCCCTTGTTATTCACTCTTCAACAACGATGCGATTGATTTCTGCTGTATGTCGAGCACTTTTCCAGGTACTAAAGGACAGTTTAGATTACAAAATACAAAGATGACTTCTGTCAGGAAGCTTCTTTCTCAGAGAAAAGTGAGAAGAGATCATAAACCTTAAAAATATACATTTTAGGGACCTGAGAGATAGCATGGAGGTAGGGCATTTGCCTTGCATGAGAAGGACGGTGGTTTGAATCCCGGCATCCTACATGATCCCCTGAGCCTGCCAGGAGCGATTTCTGAATGTAGAGCCAGGAGTAAACCCTGAGTGCTGCCGGGTGTGACCCCCCCCCCCAAAAAAAAAACATTTTAACAGTAATGAAAAGATACATTATAATTTTTTATGATCTCTTTTGTATGAAGATGCAAATAACCTGATGCCCATCCCTATGGAATTTACACTCTAGCTGGATATAACAAAGGCAAATATAAGGTACAACAAAGACAAAAATTCATGTAAATGTATACAGCTTGAATATTCACTAGTAGATGCTTTGAGCTAAGAATATTGATAATACCTTTCTGAGTTTAAAAGGAGGGCAAGCCACTGAGATAAAAAGGAAACCATTCTGGTATTAATGGGAAGGGAGAATGGTTCTCCCAGTCAAATTGTGGGGGGAAAGTACAAAACTTTAAGATAAAGATTCTTTCCTTTTCCATAACTGACTTCTCCTCTCCAGCCACAACTTCCCCTCTGATCACCTCGCTCACGTCTAAAAAATCACATCAGAATCCTCTCTGCCTGCTGGAAGCAATTATCAATGCTTACAGGTCCACTCGGTTCTAATCATCTGGTTACTGTAGACATTTATAAATCTGAACCCAGAAAGTTTTACATTTACTACCTCCCCTCTCAGCCCATTTTCTAACACATGACTAGGGGGATATTTCCATAAACAAATTTGAACGTGCCACTTCTTCCTATAACTGCCAGGAGCTCCAAAATCCAGAGAGTAAAATTCAAACCACACAGAGGGTTCCTCATGGTGCAGTTCACCCTCCTCCCAGTCCTATACCCATTCACCATAGACATCTACAGACTTTTTCAGGCTCTTCTCTCTTAATCACCATTAAAACTACATGACCCTTCAACATCTGTACCAATATTCCATTTTTTTTGTTTGTTTGTTTTTTGGGTCACACCTAGCAGCGCTCTACGCTCAGAAATCACCCCCAGCAGGGGACCATATGTGATGCCAGGATTTGAACCACTGTCCTTCTGCATGCAAGACCTTACCGCTGTGCTATCTCTCTGGCCAATATTCCATTTTATTAAAGTTCCTTTTTTTTTTTCTCCAATAGGTGAATAGAGACCTAAATTATGGCACTTACTAGAAATAACAGGTTCTAAGAAACTCATCTCTTTGTTAGCTACTTGCTCTTCCAATAGTCAGCCATCATTTAATCCCAATCCTATTGCACAAGGTTTGCTTATCTAATGATCACAAGGCAAAACTAGAATTTCTATGGGTTACAGTATCATGCAGAGGCCTGGGCAAAAAAATAAATAAATAAAATAAACAAAACACCTTTCTTGTCTGTCCTGAATAGTACCTAAAACTCCTCTGAGAACATATTTCCTCTCTAAGCAAAGTCTGAACCATAGAAATGTAAGAAACATAATCAAACAATAACACTATAATTTTTGCATTCTGGCTGTTAATTATGCTTCTATCACTCTGCATCATCAGAAGGAGATATAGCATTCAACTCACTGATTAATTGGGAGCTGGGAGAATTGTGCTCCTGAAGGCAAAGCAGCCAACGACACTCTTCTGCATACTAGGCACATGTGCTTGCTTGTAAGGACATGAGTTTTTCCTAGGTACTGATGTAAAACACTAAGTATTTCCTGTCTTTCTCGCAATTTTGTGGTTATTTGTTGAAATGGGTTAGGAAAATAAATACCCATTGGCAAAAATGCTCTTATGACAACAGGCTGCCTCATTAGCAAATCTTTGGGCATAATTTCTAGAGATCATAAGTTAAGCAAAAATGTAAAAGATGACAATAGTGAGACTAACCGTCTTTGATCTTTTATATCAGTTCATCAGAAACAAGGAGGCAACCTAACATAATGCACTGCACTTCAACTGAAAAAACTCACTGATATGAAGAGCCTTTGATCCCAATCATTAATGGGCACATATTCCCATAAACATTTCATAAACATTTCCAAAACATATCTACAGTGTAACCAGGGAACACTGGTTATTAGAAAATTTATTTTAAAGGTTTCTTTTGGGTGGATCTGGAGTAACAGTACAATGGGTATACTTGCCTTGTACACGATAGACCCAGGTTCAATATTCAGCATCCTTTATGGTCCCCTAAGGGTCACAAGGTGTAATTCTTGAGTGCAGAACCAGGAGGAATCCTGAGAATTGTGGGATGTGGTCCAAATACCCCTCCCCCCCCAAAATAAAGAAGAACATTTAATTTGGGGGAGTTGAGATAAAGTACATTGGGTTTTGCATGTGGCTTGCATGTGGATCACCTGAGTTTGATCCTCAGCACCCCACACAGTATTCTGAGTAGATGCAATTATCTCTGAACACAGAGCCAAGGCATAGGCTCTGAGCACTGTTGAATGTGGTCCCAAAACAAGCAAGTTTGTTTTCCATTTTTGACTCTTGCAAATTAATGAGTGGTAATGTCAGATGCTTTATCCAGGACGTGTATCAAATAACTCTCCTACTTTATATTATAAACTTAATATTTATAGAGGAATTCAAAGAAATCCTTAGCAGGATTTAAATAACTGTAAAATGTGGGATTAAATAACTATAATATGTAGCTATATGAAATAACTATATTTAAATAACTAATAACAAAATGTGGGACTTAAATAACTACAAAAATACCACTTCAAGCAAACAGATGAGAAAATAAACAAATAAAATGACATCAAATTAAGAAGCTTCCAGTTATTGGTTTTTCAAAATAGTAGAACAATGGCTAAAATAAAAAGACATCCAACTAACAGAGAGAAAATATCTGTTCACTATGCATCTAAACAAAGGCTAAATAAAACCTAACAGCTTCACATGAGGCTGATCAGGAAAACTCTATAAAAGCCAATTTAGAATAAACGAAGTGCACACATGCGTGTTGCTGGCCCATGCACATGGTGCCCACATGCATATGTCACCTGCATCTTCCCCCACTGAGATGTGTATTTTTATGCTTTCACACTTTTACAGGGAGATGTGCATGGGACTCTCTGCCTCTGAAGATGTTTACAAGAACTCCATGTGCTCTCTTGAGTGTGTTATTCTCTCTTCCTCTCCCTCCCCTTCCTCAGACTTTCTAAATAAAACCTTCATTCTACTTTAAAAAAAAACATTAAGAACAGGGGCAGGAGAGATAGCACAGCGGCCTTTGCCTTGCAAGCAGCCAATCCAGGACCTAAGGTGGTTGGTTCGAATCCCAGCATCCCATACGGCCGCCTGTGCCTGCCAGGAGCCATTTCTGAGCAGATAGCCAGAAGTAACACCTGAGCACTGCCAGGTGTGGCCAAAAAAAAAAAAAACAAAAAAAAATTAAGAACACAACAAATTACTTTATAAAAATGGGTAGAAGGATGGAGAGATTGGACAACAGGTAGGGTGTTTGTCTTGCCTTGCAGCTAACTCAAGCCCCCCAGGAATGAACCATTAGCACAGAACCATAAGTAAACCCTGAGCACTGCCAGGTGTGGCCCAAAAGCAAATAAACAAAATATGGGAGAAGGTAATGAGAGACTGGAGAGAGTTCAGGAGATAAGCCTGAACTACCTGACTCTGGCTCAATCCCTTGCGCCACATATAGTACCCTAAACACTTGCCAGGAAAGACCCCCTAAGTATAAAGCCGAAAGTAAACATTAAGTACTGCTGGGCCTGGTCAGTTTTTTTTTTAAATGGAGAAGAACTAGACACTGTCTGTCCAAAAAAGACAACCGATAGCTAATGGGTATATAAAAAGTGCCTTCACAACCTACTGTAAGGGAAATGCAAATCGAAACAACAATGAGATATCACACTAGTAGAGTACACATCAAAAAGAGCATAAACAAATATTGGTGGGATATGCAGACACTCATCCTCTATTGATGGCAACAGAGGAATGAACGCTCTGGTTCATTCTCTATAGACAACAGTATGGAAACATATCAAAAAACAAAGCGCATCCATATGACCTAGTGATTCCATTTCCTGGTATGGTATCTACCACAAGAATCCAAAAACAATATTTCAAAAATACAGGGGCTAGAGCAATAGCACAGCAGGTAGGGTGTTTGCTTTGCATGTGGCCAACCCGAGTTTATTTTTCAGCATCCCATATGGTTCCCCCGAGCACCATCAGATGTAATTTCTGAGTGACGAGCCAGGAGTAACTGCTGAGCACCATCAGGTGTGGCCCCAAAACAAAACAAACAAAATATATTTGCATCCCTATGTTAATTTTAGCACTATTCATAATAACCAAAACCTAGAAACAACCCAAGTACTTAAGAACAGAGTAATGCATAAAGAAACCATGATGCATAACACAATAAAATGCTATTTCAATGAAAAGAAAAGATGAGGGATTACAGAGTACATTACAGGGGGTGATGATTACAGGGGATTGATGATACGTGCCTTACACATGACCAACTCCAGTTCAAATCCTCTAAGCACCAGCAGGAGTGATCCCAGAGCACAGAACCAGGAGTAAGCCCTGAGCATTGCCAGGAATAGCCCAAAACAAATAAACAAAAACAAAACAAACAACAAACAAAAAAGAAAAAAATATTAAATCCTGCAGTTTGCAACTACAAGGGCAAAACTAGAGGGTATCGTACAGATAAAAATCAGAGGGACAAGGACAAATATAGGATAATCTGTCTCGTGTGTGGAATATAAAGAAACAAAATAAAAAATACAGCAAAGGTGACAGCCCTTGGAAAAAGGCCCACAGAACTAAGCTTACCATGACATGGGGGACATAAATCACTATTAACAGTACTGAAAATCGTGGTGTCCAAATTTTAATAATTGAATAGTTAAAACATGTCTTAAAAAGGCAGTTTTTGAAAAAAAAAAAAAAAACTGGAAGTGGGCCAAAAATAGGAGGCAAGAAGTATGCTTGCCTTACACATTTGAACCATGTTCAGCAGCAGGCGAGGCAAGAAGTATGCTTACCTCGCCTGCTGCTGAACACGGTTCAAATTCCTGGCACCAATAAGCCTCCTGGGGACATCAGCGGTCATTTCTGAGTATAGAGACAGGAAAAATCCTTGCACACTGCTGAGCGATAAAACTGTGAGTAAATAAATTAATTCATAATAAGAATAATAAATCACTATGCAACTATTTGTATAGGTATTAGTATAGTTATTAGTATAGTTGAATCAAGTAGTAGAAGTAATATGCTGGACAACAACTTTAACATAATCCTGAAGTTAAAAATTATGATCCCTGTCAAGGCATTTGTGAAGGGACGGGGATACTGATTAAAGAATTGGTATTAAAACACTGTATGAGGGCCGGCAAGGTGGCGCTAGAGGTAAGGTGTCTGCCTTGCAAGTGCTAGCCAAGGAAGGACTGAGGTTTGATCCCCGGCGTCCCATATGGTCCCCCCAAGCCAGGGGCAATTTCTGAGCGCTTAGCCAGGAGTAACCCCTGAGCATCAAATGGGTGTGGCCCGAAAAACAAAAAACAAAACAAAACAAAAAACACTGTACGTCTGGAACCCAAAGACGAATAACTTTGTAATTTTGTGGTGAGTAAATTTTCTTAAATTTAATTTATTTTAAGAACTCTGATTCTCATTTTATGGGGTTTTCTATCACTGTAGAACAATAATTATTTCAAAATAGGTTAGGTAGTGGGGGTTTTCTATCACTATAGAACAATAATTATTTCAAAATAGGTTAGGTATTGGGGCCAGATTAGTGGCACAAGTAGTAAGGCATCTGCCTGCGAGCACTAACCTAGGACTGACCATAGTTCGATCCCCTGGTGTCCCACATGGTCCCCCAAGCCAGGGGCGCTTCTGAACGCATAGCCAGGAGTAACCCCTGAGCATCATCGGATGTGACCCAAAAACCAAAAAAAAAAGGATATATATACCATCAGTTTTTTTTCTGATAACCTTTTTGTTTGTTTTTTTGGATTAAGTTTTAGGGCCACTTACAGTATTCTGGGCTTACTCCTGGCTCTATGCTCAGGGGTCACTCCTGGCAAAGGCTAGATGACCACATGTGGTGTTGGGAGTCAAATCAGGTCAGCTGCATACAAGTCAAGCAACTTATCTGCTATATTATCTTTTCCGTAGTTGATAACATTTTTCTTTATTAAGCTTTGCTATTTAACAATGGCATGGTAAACTAACACGGTAAACATTTTCTCTTGACACAAAATAACTGATCTACATTAAATTTTGTATAGCAACCAAATGTTGCTGAGAAATATTTAAATAAAATGTGTTAACTGATACTTCTTTAAAATATTGCAATCACTCTTATATAAACAATTAAATATTATTATCAATAGCCTACAAAAAATCTGGAGACGGAGAAGTAAAAGAAACTTAGCTATTTCTTAACTATACTTATAGATGATTGTGGTATAAATGACATCCTTAAAAATATATAATGCCACACATATAAGATGAATTTTATGATGCGTCATCAGAAAGACCAAGTTATTTTTTCTAAACTAAGATCTACTAATGTTGAGATGAGAATGATAGTACAGTGGATAGAGCTTCTACCTTGTAGTCAGCCAACCACGTTTGATCCCTGCCATTCCATATGGTTCCTGAACACTGCCAGTTGTAATTCCTGAGTGCAGAGCCAGGAATAATCCCTGAGCATCCCCAGGTGGCCCCCAAACAAAAGGAAACAGTAAAAGATCAACTAATGTTACACTGCAACAAGCTAATCTCAGAGATAATCTCAAAATTTCTAATGTCAAGATCTCTTTCAGTTTCCATTTGGGTTTGTACCCTTACTTGTTTACAGTACTAAATATAAACAGTGATATCTCACAACATTGTAAGAGAATGAGTGTTGTCCTATAAAATAGACTGTACTCATTTTAACATAGCTAAGTTTACTTCTCTGGTTTATATGTCTGTATAAGTATGATTTATTCCTAAAGTCCGCTAAAAAGTGGCAATCAGATTAAAAACACATTAGTACATAGGTCTTACAACTCAGAAAGCCTAGTTTAAATATCAAATAACAATTGGATACTAGCTGTTGGAGCAGATTAACCTGGTTTCCTCTTTCATTAAAAAATCATCTATAAAGACAGAAAACTAATAAATTTGTTCTCAAATGAATGAAAGGTAAAGTTTAAACACGGCGTATTATATCCTCTGTTCAATATATCCCTGGTCAATGAAGTTATCAATTGTTCTTTATTTAGAAGATTTAGGACATAACAATAAGAAAGATACAGAAAGAACTTAAAGAGACATGTATCTAAAATATCTGCCACATATTTACTACATGCATTAATATTGGTCAGCCAAAAGAAAAAAGGAACCCATAGAGCATTTGCAACAATAACTATGGAACTTGGGGGCATTATGCAAAGTGAGTTAAGAGAGAAAAGCACTTCATATCACTTAATTTGAAATTTAAACAAGCTAAAGTCAAGACAATGAGATGGTTCAAAGGGTTGGAGAACATGCTTTGCATACAGGAGCCTGGGATTAGATCCAACTCAGGGTACCAGAACAGCAGGAGAGAGATACACAGACAGACAGACAGAGACAGAGAAACAGAGAGAAGAGACAGACAGACAAATGAACAGAGAAAGAAAGAGAGAATAAGCTACTTATTAGAAAAAGAATTAGAATGGGCCTAGTAGTTGGAAAGACTGGTTAAACTGAAAGAAAACTTACAAAACTTACAAAAGCAGTAAGTTCTGGGGAATCCACTGTTTATGACTATGATGACTATAGTTAGGAGTACTCTATCATAGCCTTGAAATTTGCTAAAACAGTAAATCTCTAAGTGTTTTTACCACAAAAAAAAAAATGAAAGGGCAACCATGTGACAGATAGAAAGGTTAGTTAGAGCCATAATGAGAAACACACTGCTATGCTACGCCTACATGTATGGAATCAACACTTTTTCTCTGTCTTAAACTTACTAGGCTTTGTCAAGTGCATCTTGATAAAACGGATGGGAACTGTGTGTGTGTGGGGGGGAACTGTGTGTGTGTGTGTGTGTGTGTGTGTGTGTGTGTGTGTGTGTGTGTGTGCCTAAAATGTGAAAGAAAGAAACCACACATCTAAAATGTAGTTACTTTTAAAGTCATTACAGAAAAGCAGAGTTTGGGCCATTTTTATCATCTAAACCAATCTGGGGTCCAAGAAACAGCCTTGGACTGTTACTGAGACCTACAGGGTAATTTAATTGCCGTCTTCTGGAGGAACCAACTATGTTATCATTCCCCAACAGAGCTTCAGACCTGATTTCTTCTCTCTGCCTCCCTCTTCCTCACCTCCCTCGCCTTTTGTTCAGCTTGTCACTCCTCTCCAGGCCCAGCTCCCTTCCGTTGAGCACCTTTAGTCATTTTGTGTGTATGCCACAGCCAGGGGAACATTTCAGCCTTGTAAGGCACCCCCAAATTCTAAGGCACCGGGTGCAAATATCTAGCAGCCCAGCTTCCTAACCTGAGGACCTTCACCGGCCTGCGCCCCGGGCCACAAATCAGTTCAGAGCCGCCACACCCGCCCCAATTTGCCTTCCAGGGCTGCATTACTCCGGGCAGCGCCCTAGAAGAACTTTCAGGCCAGACACACCCCAGCTCTGCACAGCCAGGCTAGGCTCCCCAGAACCCCGCCTACAAGCCTGAGAGCCCGCGCCCAGTTCCGAAATCCCCTACCCCGGTGGGAGGCGAAGGAAATGACCCAAAAGTTGTTGCTACAGAGTCGACACTTCCTCGAGGGGACCCCGTGACATCCTAGGAGCAGCCCAAGCAAGCCTCTGTGCAAATTGAACCCAGTCTGTTGGGGGACCCCCAAACCCAGGCGTCAACCCCGCTGCTGCTCCGGGCCTGGCTAGAGCCCAGAGGTGCCAGATCGGCTGCAATGCGGCCCAGAAACAGCTGCGCCTGCTTCCGTGTCCCCCCCCCCCAAAAGCACCCACGCGTTCCTCCCCGACTTCCCGCGTCTATGCGGGCTCTCAGGGGTGCAGACACCGGGGAAGCCAAGCAAGCACTCACCGACATCCCCATCCTCCTCGTCGTCTTCCTCCATATCCAGCAAAACGTCCCGGGTGATCCGGTGCATGGTTTCTCCCTCCTGGGAGTGGGGTTTGAACTTGGCACCAAGTGGGGGGGCTGCCGGGTGGCCTGGCTCCAGGCGGTTGGGGTGTGCTTCCAGTGGGGTGTGCTGTGCTTCCAGTGGGGTGTGCTGGCTAGATCCCTCGACCCGGCTGCTCCTTGCTTGCAAATGCAGCCCGGGGAGACCTGCCCAGGAGGACACCACCAATGCCACCGACCCGAACCCGGATTCCGTGGAAACCACCCCCCCCACGGCTGGAGCCAGGCCCGGCCACTGAGCATGCCCAGTACGAGGGAGGCGGCTTCCCCAGGCTTTTATGAGCTTGTGCTAGGAGGAAGTCGAGTCAAAGCTGGGAGGAGACGCTGGCCGGGTCTGGGCTGCACGCGAGTGACCCGGCAGCCAGCAGCAAGCGGGAACGGGAGTGTGTGTCATGGGCAGGAGAATACAGGGGTTCCCTCACCCCCCCCCAACGTGGGCCCCCAAACGGTTCTTAGGACATATAAGGGCACATTCCTGGGATTGGCTTTCTTCTGCAAGCCGACTAGAGAGAAAAATGCAGCAATAGAAAAGAGATCCTTGAAATGAAGTGGAAAGGCCACTTGGAGGGAGCTAGTGGAAGGAGTTGCAGTTTGATTCCAAAGTGGGTAAAAGGGTAATCCGGAAGGGAAAGGGAGATTATAGAGAAAAGAGGCAAGATTCTTTCTATAATAAGCCGCAGACGGGAAAAGCAATAGAGCTAGAGAAAGGTTCAGGAAAGCAGGGTTTCTGCATCAGGTTTCAGGCATAGACACTCCCTCTAACCACTCTTAGCATGAAGGCAGGGCGTTTGCCTTGCATGCAGAAGGACGTTGGTTAGAATCCTGGCATCCCGGGCCCGGAAAGGCGTTTGCCTTGCAAGCAGCCGATCCAGGACCTAAGGTGGTTGGTTCGAATCCCGGTGTCCCATATGGTCCCCCGTGCCTGCCAGGAGCTATTTCTGAGCAGGCAGCCAGGAGTAACTACTAAGCACCACAGGGTGTGGCCCCCCCCCAAAAAAAAAAAAGAATCCTGGCATCCCATGTGGTCCCCCGAGCCTGCCAGGAGCGATTTCTGAGCCTAGAGCCAGGAGTAACCCCTGAGCGCTGTCGGGTGTGACCCAAAAACAAACAAACAAAAATCACACAGGTGATCATCAGGTTAGGAAATCCCTTGGGATATTTTAAGAAAAGGCCAAAAGGGGCCGGGCGGTGGCGCTGGAGGTAAGGTGCCTGCCTTGCCTGCGCTAGCCTAGGACGGACCGCGGTTCGATCCCCCGGCGCCCCATATGGTCCCCCAAGAAGCCAGGAGCAACTTCTGAGCGCATAGCCAGGAGTAACCCCTGAGCGTCACAGGGTGTGGCCCAAAAACCAAAAAAAAAAAAAAAAAAGAAAAGAAAAGGCCAAAGAAGTCATGAATCAGGATGAAGAGATGGTAATGGTGTTAAGGCACTTGCTCTGCCCTGGGCCCACTCTAGTTCTATGCTGCTGCTGCTGCTTAGGGTCCCCTGTGCACCTCCAGAAGTGAGCCCTGAACACAGAGCCAGGTGTGGCCCTGCTCTCTCTTCAAAAGCCAAGGACTTCCATCCTGTGGATGTAAACTTCATTTTAAAACAGGTTGAGAAACTAGCATAATCCAAAGAAACTGAACAATAAAATGGCATCGAGGCCTAAAGTAAAAGAATGCACTTCTGGAGCCCAAAGAGAGCAGTAGGAATTTCTCTTTTTAAGATACATGGAGTATTTTGAACTGCAGTTTCCTTGGATTGTGTATCTGCAGAATATTGTTCAAAAAAATTGGTGGGTTAAAATAAGTCAATTCTGAAATGTTTTAGTTGTCTAACCCTGCTCATTACAACGTTTGTGCTTTATTTTTTTTTAAACATTATGTACTAGAATTATTACAAAAATATTAAATGTGCTTTGCAGGGGTGGAGAGATAGTACTGCGATAGGGCATTTGCCTTGCATGCGGCCGATCCGGAAAGAACCCGATTCAAATCTAGACATGCCATATGGTCCCTCAGCCTGCCAGGGACAATTTCTGAGTGCAGATTCAAGAGTGACCCCTGAGCTCTGCTGGGTGTAGCCCAGAAACTAATCAATCAATCTATGAATCAATCAATAAGTAAAAAAAATTTTTTAAATGTGCTTTGCATTTCATTCTTCTATTTATTTATTTTGATGTTTTTATGAGAAACAAAATTTGGTACCAATCAAGAGTGGAAAAAGAAGCCTGAATGTGCGTTTATAGGACAGAAATTATGTCTTCTTCATAAGATTCTTTTATGAGTTAAGAGAATTATTCTTATTGTTTGTTAATTTTTGTTTATTTTTGTGGCTACACCCAATGATGCTCAAAAATTATTCCTGGTGGTGCTCAGGTTTCCATGTGGAACACTGAAGACGGAGTCCAAGCACCATACCTGTTGTACTATTGCTCCATTTCCTCAGAGAATTGTTCTTAACATAACAATGAAATAAAAATGTTCTGAAGTGGAGGAGAGGTGAGGTAAATGAAGAGGAGAGAATAGGAAGAGGTGAAAAGATTGTATAATTTTAGTGAACATTTTCCTCAAAACTTATGGGGTTTTAAAATGCTACCAAAAAAAAAAAAAAAAAGCAGGTGGACATATAATCAGTTATCACAGATTTTTATATATGTGTCTCTTATATGCTGGGTAAAGTTCTAAATGTTTTACAAACATTCACTCATTTGATCCTCATCTAAACCTCAGGAGATCCCACTTTATTTCCATCACAGGGATACTCAATAACTTGCCCAAAATCACACAGAGAATTAAGTGGTGAAACTGGGACTCAAGCCCAACTAGCGTATTCCAGTATTTCCTTTAGCCACTTCATAAACCACTCTAGAGACTTCTGAATCCATGTTTCAAATACCACTTTTCTCTGCCAACTAATTTTAGGCTCCCAAAATCTCCTCAACTCACTGCAACAGTTGTCACTCAATAATCAAGATGTTATGGACTAAGAATCGACTCAAAATTAACGGATAGAACTTTTTTTTTATTAAATTAATTTACTTTTAAAAAAATGTTTTATTTTGGAGGCCACACCTAGCGATGCAACAGGAGTTACTCTTGCACTCAGAAATTACTCAAGGGAGTGCTTTGGAGACATATGGGTTCTCTGAATCCCAGTCAGCCACATGCAAGTCAAACACACTTAAGTGGGTGTTTGCACAGCAAACAGTAGTTAGAACTCTTGAGGCTGATTTTTGCAAATGATTTTCATGAGTCAATTAAAATTCTTAGTGCAGATTTTAGTTTGGTTCAGAGACAAAAGGCAACTGTTTCTGGAAGGGAAATGAATCACTTAGGTTAGCATTGAGTGTGTTATTAGAGAATTCTATTCTTTCATATAACTCTAGCTACTCTCATATATTTGTGGAATTTTAGAACATTTTTAATTACTTTATCTAAACGCTGTGTATTCAGATTTGCCCAGAATACAGTTTGGGTTTTTTCCTACAGATACAAAGTCATTCATGACATTTAATGTACAAAACCCTTCACCAGTATACATGTTCCACCATCAATGACCCCAATTTTCACATTGACCTTTCCCCTGCCTGTTTATGGGACATTTTTCTTTTCTCTCTCTATCTCTCTGTCTCTATCATTCTGACTTCCTTTCTCCCCCCACATTTTTAGACACTGTGGTATGTAATATTGTTACTGAAGAATATTATCCCCATAACTGTATCTCCTTTCAGCACCCAATTCTTGTCCAGAGTGATCATTTCCAACTATTATTGTCATAGTAGTCCCTTACTCCCCTACTATTTATGTATTATTCTTAACTGTGAGAATATACTTCAAAGTAATCAAATAATAAGCTTATGTAACAATGATACCCTTGAAGCACAATAGTATAGCCAGGAGGGCCTTTGCCTTGCACACCACCAATCCTAGATCAATCCTCAGTATACTAAATTGTAAAATGAGGGCCCGGAGAGATAGCACAGCAGCGTTTGCCTTGCAAGCAGCCGATCCAGGACCAAAGGTGGTTGGTTCGAATCCCAGTGTCCCATATGGTTCCCGTGCCTGCCAGGAGCTATTTCTGAGCAGACAGCCAGGAGTAACCCCTGAGCACCGCCGGGTGTGGCCCAAAACCAAAAAAAAAAAAATTGTAAAATGAGTCATACATTGTGAAATCACTCCATGCACTCTATTTCTAACCCCAAGCAGACGTGTCTGAAGAAGCAGGGTAGCAACAAAGAATTACTGAATCAAGCCATTCATGAGAGAGAGTCATGGAGCCAGTAGCTTCTCCCTTGTGGTCTCTCTGCATGCCAAAGTCTAGCTGACTTTTCTTTATTCTCCCAGTAATCCCACCAGATGAGGGAGGGTAGAGTAAGATACAGGTTGGCTTTTACACATCAAAGGGATAGGTTGAAAGAAAAGAGGAAGATGGGGGAATGCCTGTGTTTTGGGTTAATAGCTAGGTGTCATCTTACACCAAATGCACCCCCCCCCAAGTATATTGGAAGTGTAAGCCCTAAACACCACTGGGTGTGAAACAAAATGATACCATCACACACAGTACCAATAAACCAGGGGTCTCAAACTCAATTTACCTGGGGGCCGCAGGAGGCAAAGTCGGGGTGAGGCAGGACCGCATAAGGGATTTCGCTTACCGAATATTCGCAAAAAAAAATCGCATTAAACATTTGCATACCCCGAACGGAACTACTCGGGGTATGGGAATGTTAATGCGATTTTTTTCTTACTAATGCGACTTTTATTGCGATTATTGGGTAAGCGAATAATCGCGAATACTGCGATATTTGAAGGCCTGCCGCGGGCCACAAAATGTACGGAGGGCCGCGAGTTGAGACCCCTGCAATAAACTGAGGCAGAGTGTCTAATAGCAGGGTCTTTTTGACAAAGAAAAGCCATCTTTACCCTAGTTTAATGCACCTCAAGAAGAGCCTGGAGGGGGCAGAGAAAGTACAGCAGTAGGGTGTTTGCTTTGCATGTGACTAACCAAGGCCAGAAAAGTTTAATCCGTGGGGTCCCTTAAGGTCCCCTGAGCCTGCTAGGAGCAATTTCTGAGCACAGAGCCAGGAGTAACCCCTGAGTACTTCTAGGTGAGGCCTCAAAAATAAATAAATAAATAAATAAATAAATAAAAGAGAAGAGTACTTACCCCCATGGTAATGCATTTCTTCTAGTCCATGACTAGCAAATTGCAAACAGAAATGGAGATACAATTTTAACATCTGGAAAATGAACAGCTCACTACTGAACAACCAGTGCTCATTAAGGAAATCAAAAACTAATAAACTAAAAAAGATTTCCAGAAACAAATGAAAATGTAGATATGAATTTCCGGAATTTAGCACAGCAAAAGTAGTATTAAGAGGAAAATTATAGTCATCTAAACAGTTATCAGAAAGGAATAAAGAGCTTACATAAAAAAAATTAATGGCACAGCTTAAGAAATTGGAAAATGGCTTAAAACATAAGCTTAGAGCAAACAGGAAGAAAGAAGTAATAAAACTTAGAGCAGAAATTAATGACTAGAAACTGAAACAACCTAAGAGATCAAAGTAAGCTAGTGCTGTTTCTTTGAAAACATAAACAAGATTGATAAATCATTGTCAAGACTCACAAAGACAGACACTGGAGAGATAGCATGGAGGCAGGGCATTTGCCTTGCATGCAGAAGGATGGTGGTTCAAATCCCGGCATCCCATATGTCCCCTGAGCCTGCCAGGAGCGATTTCTGAGCTTAGAGCCAGGAGTAACCCCTGAATGCTGCTGTGTGACCCAAAATCAAATAAACAAAAAAACCACCTCACAAAGACAGAGAGAGCCTCAATAAATAGAATCAGAATGGAAAGTCAGGGTTGTTACAATACAGAAATTCAATGTTTAATAAGAGATTGCTTTGAGACTCTTGGTATCACAAAATAGAGAGAATCTAATAGAAATGGATAAATTCTTAGAGTTCTATACTCTCTGAAGGATGAGCCAAGATGATATCGAAGACTTGAACAGACTTTTCACTACTGAGGAAACTGAAATGGTAGTCAAAAATGCTTCCCTAAAATAAAACTATCGACTCAGATGGATTCACTAGTGAATTCTTTCAAATCTTTAAAGAGGACCTGCCAATCCTTTTCACATTCATCCAGAAAGTTGAAAAAAAAAAAAAAAAGATAGAAGTACTCCTAGAATCTGTGACAGTAGCATCACCTTAATAAGAACAGTAGGAAGAAATACCACAAAAACAAAACAAAAACAAAAAAAGAAAAGAACTACAGATCCATCTCCTTGACGAATTCAGATGTCAAAATCTTAAAAACAAAACAAAACAAAAAAAAACACTTACAAATATAAGCCAACAATTCATTACAAAGCTCAGACACCATGACCAAGGAAGTTTGATCCTAGGGATGTAAAGATGTTTTAACATATGTGAATCAATAATCAATCATATTAATAAAAGAAAAAAATAAAAATCACAGTCATGAGGAAAACAGGAAGCTGAGGCGGGACTAGTGGAACTTTGGGAAGCTACTCTGTTCACATCACTGCCATACATTTCTTTTCATCAAAGATCCACAGGACAACAAAGAAACAACACTGCACTGCAAATGTCACAGGACTTTACATGTTTAGTGAATGAAGATGGTAGTTCTGAAGAACCAACTAATATCAGTTACCAGTTACCTGTATGACCTCACTGATAAGGATTTTTGTTTTGTTTTGTTTTATTTTGTTTTTCGGGCCACACCCGTTTGATGCTCAGGGGTTACTCCTGGCTACACACTCAGAAATTGCACCTGGCTTGGGGGGACCATATGGGACGCCGGGAGATTAAACCATGGTCCTTTCTTTGGCTAGCACTTGCAAGGCAGACACCTTACCTCTAGTACCACCTCACCATCCCCAAGGATTTTAAAGATGAAATGTGAAGGATGTTCAAAGAACTCAAAGAAACAAGGAAATGAACAGCCAATAAGATTCAAGAGGATATGAGTAGAAATGAGAAAATTTCAAACAGAAAGCACAGAACAGAAAAAAACTTGGTATGCAAAATGAAAAACTCACTGAAAGGCCACACCAGCAGAGTAAAGGCTGTGGAGAGAATCAGTAAACTCAAAGAGGAGCTGCATAATTCCTTCAGACCATAGCAGAAGATGGAAAGAATAGAATAGAATAGAATAGAATAGAAGAATAGAATAGAATAGAATAGAATAGAATAGAAGAATAGAATAGAATAGAATAGAGTAGAATAGAATAGAATACAGAAAAACCCTCAAAATGAATGGACTGATGACAATAAACACTGGGAAAATGCAACAGAAACAACATAAGAATTATTGGGGGACTGGAGCAATGGCACTGTGGTAGGGCATTAACCTTGCTGACCCAGGATAAATTGTGGTTTGATCCCCCAATGTCTCATATAGTCCTCCAAGCCAGGGGCTATTTCTGAGCACATAGCCAAGGATAACCCCTGAGCGTCATTGGGTGTGACCCCCCCAAAAAATAAAAATAAGAGAATCATTGTGGTCCCAGAGAGCCTGAATAAAAATTCCTGTGAAGAAGCAATAATCAAAACTATCATTGCTTCTTTCACTCAGCATAATAGATGCCATATACATCCATGTATAGGAAAATTTCATAACTTCATCTCTTCTGATGGCTGCATAATATTCCATTGTGTATATGTACCATAGTTTCTTTAACCATTAATCTATTGAAGGACATCTAGGCTGTTTCCAGATTCTGGCTATTGTAAATAATGCTGCTATGAATATAGGTGTGAGAAAGGGAGTTTTGTATTGTATTTTTGTGTTCCTAGGATATATCCCTAGGAGTGGTATAGCTGGATCATATGGGAGCTCAACTTCCAGCTTTTGGGGAAATCTCCATATTGCTTTCCACAAAGGTTGGACCAGACGGCATTCCCACCAGCAGTGAATAAGAGTTCCTTTCTTTCCACAATGCTGCCAGCATTGCTTGTTCTCAATTTTTCCTGGTCTGTGCCAATCTCTGTGGTGTGAGATAGTACCTCATAGTTGTTTTGATTTGCATCTCCCTGATGATTAGTGATGTGGAGCATTTTTTCATGTGCCTTTTAGCCATTTGTATTTCTTTTTTGTCAAAGTGTCTGTTCATTTCTTCTCCCCATTTTTTGGTGGGGTTAGATGTTTTTTTTTTCCTTGTAAAGTTCTGTTAGTGTCTTGTATATTTTGGAGATTAACCCTGTATCTGATAGGTATTAGGTGAATAGTTTCTCTCACTCAGTGGGTGGCTCTTGTATTCTGGGCACTATTTCTTTTGAGGTGCAGAAGCTTCTAAACTTACTATAGTCTCATTTATTTATTTCTGCTTTCACTAGTTTAGAGAGTATGGTTTCCTCTTTAAAGATACCTTTAGTCTCAATATCATGGAGTGTTTGACCTGCATGTTGTTCTATATATTTTATGGTTTCAGGTCTGATATCTAGGTCTTTAATTCATTTGGATTTTACCTTTGTACATGATGTTAACTGGAGGTCTAAATTCGCTTTTTCACAAGTGGCTAGCCAGTTGTGCCAGCACCACTTATTGAAGAGGCCTTCCCTGTTCCATTTAGGATTTCTTGCACCTTTATCAAAAATTAGGTGATGGTATATCTGGGGAACATTCTCTGAGTACTCAAGCCTGTTCCACTGATCTGAGGGTCTGTTTATTCTACTACCATGCTGTTTTAATAACTATTGCTTTGTAATACAGTTTAAAGTTAGAATAAGTAATACCTCCCATATTCCTTTTCCCAAGTATTGCTTTAGCTATTCGTGGTTGTTTATTGTTCCAAATGAATTTCAGAAGTGTTTGATCTACTTCTTTGAAAAATGTCATGGATATCTTTAGAGGGATCACATTAAATCTGTACATTATGCTGAGTGAAATAAGTCAGAGGGAGAGAGATAAACACAGAATGGTCTCCCTCATTCATGGGTTTTGAGAAAAATGAATAACATTTGTGTAGTGATTCTCAGAGACAAAATAGAGAAGGACTGGAGGGTGCAGGTCCCAATATGAAGCTCACCACAGGGATCGTTTAGTGCAGTCAAAGAAATAATTACACTGAGAACTATCATAACAAAATGTAACTGAATGAGGGAAGTAGAAACCCTGTCTAGAGTACAGGCTAATGTGGGGTGGGGAGGAAGAACACTTGGGATATTGGTCATGGGAATGTTACACTGGTGAAGGATTTTATATATATATATATATATATATATATATATATATATATATATATATATATACTAAAAATATCAAAAGAAAAGAAAAGATAAGATAAGGCCTCCCAATTCTTAACACAGGCTGTGTTCTTTACACTGACTGTTTGGAAAGAGGAGGTACAGTAAATGCACCCCATATACACCTCAACACAGGCCCTTTGCCTGGTCTGTCTTGTGAGTTGGAGGACAAAAAAAAGATATCATTGCTGAGAAATTCTAAGATATGAAAAGTGCTTATACCCTTATCAAGAAGAACCAAAGGGTACTGGCTAAAAGAGACCAAAATATAAACAACCCCAGGAAAATCCTAGTCAAAATGATGAAATCATAGATAGAGATAGAATATTGAAAGCAGCAAGACTATAAAGGGAAATTGCGTAAAAGGGGCATCTTTATGGATGACACCAGATTTATCACAAGAAACCCTTCAGGCCCAAAGGCCATAGGTGTGATATAATGAACAAATTCAGGGAATTGAACACCTAAGAATATTTTACTATACAAAGTTCTCACTCTGATTTGAAGGAAGGATACACAGCTTCATAGATAAACAGAAACTTTACAGACTCAAAATCAACTTTAAAAAAAGACAGAAGGGGCCACATTAAGTCAAGACAATTACACCAAAATTTTATAAAAAGCAGGCACAAAATTCCATGACAACCAGCTCTCTCAATGTTAATGGGCTAAATGTCCCAATAAAGAGACACAGAGTGGAAAAATGGACCAGGAAATTGAATCCAACATTCTGCCACAAGATACACGGATGAATAAACAGAGTGAATGCAGACTCAAGTCAAAGGATTGAAGATTTCCTTCAAGCAAACAACTCTCTTAAAAAGGCTAGGGTGGTCATACTAATATAAGACAACATAGAATTCAAGCTTACAAAAGTAAAAAGAGACAGAGAGAGTCACTCCTTAATAATAAAAGGATAGATGTTCTAACTGGTCCAGCTTTATATACTTACTCTTTTCTTGATAGAGTGGTAAACTGAGCCATGAAAGTTCATGGGTACACCAGACCACACATCAGAAAGCTGACCATCATGGGAGGAGAGGGCAGGCCAAGTTCCCACCCTGCCGAAATTATCACTGCTGCCTTTATCACCCTGCCAAAATCACCATTTTTCTGATGGCCCAGACTTATCACTGACCCACTGATTCCCGTTGGGGACACCAATCTGACAAAACTTCAAGTACACCTGTTTTGGGGATGACATCACTAGTGCTTTTGGACTGAGTGTGGGCACCGTCCACCCCTCCTTTCCTTGTATCTTCCTTCTTCCATTTGGCCTGGCAACTGAGAACATGCCTTTTTAAATGTCGCGCTGCCAGTAATAGTGCTTTAAATTTCTGAACAATTTCATTGATTTTGATGCTGTCATCTCTCTAGGAACACACCAATTTAACATAATGAACAGCTGACAAGAACTTATTAAACCTGTCATTGTATTGACTTCATTAGAGATACAAAAAAATTTCAAAAATGTGTTTGTACTTTTTCTTTTTTTTTCTTTTTTTTTTTTTTATCTCCATCACTTTTTTCTTTTTAGTTTTTTCCCTCTAACTTTGCTTTCACTTATCTGGAAACAAATGTATTAGATCAATTATGTCAACTATGTGATGCATTTACTTTAAATAAGTTAAAAGAAAATGGAGATGAAATGATACTTTTCCTTCCATTTCTTGGGAAATTATAATGTACAAACTTTTAATCTACTTTTTCTACTTACGGTTACTAGTGATCAGAGATGTGATACCCATGTTAGCATAAGAATGGTATTTATCTTTCATTATGAGATCTTATCAAAGATGATGTTATATACTGTTGATATACTGAAAAGTTGATTTAGCAAGCTACACTTGACAGTTTTTTTTTATAATAATCTCTCAAGAAGTCTTGGATTTCTTGAGGTTCTGTTTAGAATATCTCCCTTTTCATTTCTGAACAGATTTATTTACGTGCTTTCTCTTTTTTCCTTGTGAGTCTTGCCAGCAGTTTGTCTATCTTGTTTATTCTTAAAACAAAATGGAACAAACAAACAAACAAACAAACAAACAAAAAACCAGATCCTGCCTCACTAATTCTTTTTTTTTTTTTTTTTTTTTTTTTTTTTTTTTTTTTTTTTTTTTTTTTTTGGTTTTTGGGCCACACCCGTTTGACGCTCAGGGGTTACTCCTGGCTATGTGCTCAGAAATCGCCCCTGGCTTGGGGGGACCATATGGGACGCCGGGGGATCGAACCGCGGTCCTTCCTTGGCTAGCGCTTGTAAGGCAGACACCTTACCTCCAGCGCCACCTACCCGGCCCCAACTCACTAATTCTTTATATTGTCTTCAGTTTCTATATTGTTGATTTCTGTTCTGGTTTTTATTATTTCTTTTCTTCTGCTTGTGTTTGGGTTCCTATGCTGTTGGTTTTCCAGATGTATAAGGTGTGCATTTAGGTTGTTAATTTTGTCTTTTTCTTCTTTCCTAATGTAAGCCTGTATTGTTATGAGTTTACTCCTAATTACCACTTTTGCTGTGTCCCATAGATTTTTTTTCTTATGGAATTTCTTTAATTTTTTCCTTGATTTTCTCTTTTATTCAGCTGTTGTTGAGTAGCATGTTGTTTACTCTCCAGTTGTTAGATTTTCTCCTCATTTTCTTTTTACAATCAATCTTTATCTCTTGGTATTATGTTCTGATAGGGTGCTTGGTATAATTCTTATATTTGTGACTTTATGCAAGTTAGATTCGTGTCCTAAAATGTGGTCTATTTTATAGTAGGTTCCATGTTCACTTGAAAAGAATGTGTATTCAGGTTTTTGAGGATGAAAGACCCTGTATAGATCTATTAGTCCTAGTTCTGCTAGTTTCTCATTTAGGATTCTTATGTCCTTGCAAGTGTTCCACCAGTGGATCTGTCTAGTCGCAATAATGGCATGTTGAAATTTCCCACTACTATCACATTTCTATCCATATGTTTCTCCAGGTTTATGAGCCTTATATACTTTGCTGACTCTATATTTGATACATAAATGTACTTCTTGGTCTATTGTTCCCCTGATCAATAAGTAATGTCCATCTTTGTCTCTAAGTACTTTCTCTTTTTGCTTTTTGTTTTGTTTTGTTTCTGTTCTTGGTTTGTTTTGGGCCACACCTGGAAGTGTTGAAGGATTACTCCTGGCTTTGAATTTAGAAGGCAGATTCAGGGGACCGCATGGGATACCATGGATCAAACCCAGGTCTGTCCCGTGTTGGCTGCATGCACTATTTACCACTATGCTATCACTCTGGCCCCTCTAAGTACTTTCTTGAGGTTCAAAGCAATTTGGTCTGATATAAGTGTGGCTGTATAATTATTTTCCATCCTTTTACTCTGAGTCTGTGTCTATTCTGACTTTTTTTTTTTTTTTTTTTTTTTTTTTTTTTGGTTTTTGGGTCACACCCGGCATTGCTCAGGGGTTACTCCTGGCTGTCTGCTCAGAGATAGCTCCTGGCAGGCACGGGGGACCATATGGGACACCGGGATTCGAACCAACCACCTTGGGTCCTGGATCGGCTGCTTGCAAGGCAAACGCTGCTGTGCTATTTCTCCGGGCCCTATTCTGACTTTTAAGTGTGTTTCTCGCAGGCAACAGATGTCTGAGTTTTGTTTCCTGATTCAACCCACTACTCTGTGTGCCTTTTGAAGGGAGAATTTAGTCCATTAACATTTAAGAAATTTGACAGATAGGGCTGTTGTACCATTATATTTTGTGGGCTTGTTGTTGTTACAGTTGATAATTCGGTTTATATAATTGATCTTTGAGTAATTCACTTATGGTAGGTTTGGTTAGCACTAATGATGTGAGAATGTGAGAATGTTTTTAATCGTTCCACCCATGTAAATGAAAGTTTTGCTGGGTAGTAAAATCTAGATTAACATTTTCTTTGATTCAGTAGCTTGACTACAACATTACACTGTTTTCTTGTCAGATTTGTCTCAAATAAAATATGTACTTTGATTTTTATATTTTGTCTTTATGCTTGAGGATATTTTTCTCCCTTAATGCTTATTTTGTTTAGTTTTGTTTGTTTGGGGGCCACCCCCTGTGGCACTTCTGAGAAAGTGCCTGGCAGGCTCAGAGGGCCTTATGGGTTGCTGGGGATCAAAACGTGGTCTGATCCAGGGGTAGGATGCATGCAAGGCAAATGCCCTACTGTTGTACTAATCACTCCAGCCCATTATTACTGAAAGAGTCTATTTCTTTCTCTTCTGTTTTTATTTTTGTTTCCTTTTTTAGCCATTTTGATTACTATATATCTTGGTGTTGTTCTGTTAGGGCCTTTTTGCCTCTTGGATTTGAAGAAAAGCCTCTTTACAGAGAGTGGGAAATTTCTCTGCTATTATCTCCCTCATTACTGTTTTTCTCTTTCCCTTTTTCCTTCTCTCCTGGTATTTCTCTAATTTGAAGACTATTCCTTATGTCTTTGTTTATTAACTATCTTACATTTTCTTTCAATATTATCTCTCCTTTTTGTTTGACTTCTTTATTACTGCTGGCTTGTAATTTGTCTTCATGTTCATCTATGCAATTCTCCACTTGTGCAATTCTACTTCTATGACTTGCTAACATGTTTTTCATTTTTTCAGTTTCACTTGTATGGATTCTCTCATCTTCTTTGAGTTGGTTGAATTGACCATCTATAGATTCCTTAATTTCACAATCTAGTGATTCCTTGATTTCTATTGCTAAAATCTTAAGTGTTGATATTATATCCTCATCTATAAGATTCAGGTGTTTTGGTGGACTTGGGATTTGTCAGAATTTATCTCCATATCTCCAACAGCAAATGTCTTTCTTTGTTTTTACCTATTGTTCTTTGCATTTAGTTAGTGGCTTGGAATGCAGGAATTTCAGGGTGTTTAAGAAAGTGATCTATTGAACTGTTTGTATGAAAGGTGACTCAAAGTATATCTGCTTTAGAAGTTATTTTTCTAAGCAAGCAAGGTTATCTAAGTATGATAAAATATTGCAGATTACTTTACTGGTTTGTTTATCTGGGTTTTGAGCTGTATATTTTGCAAGACAAAGAGGTGATAGATCCATGTGCCTGGACTAAATGCTATAAAATTGAAATGTTTTTGCACAGATGCACTAGCATTTGTGCGATTTGGGAAAAGGAGGGTTGATGGCAGGAACCTTGTTCCTTCCCAGACGTAGACCTAAAATGGCCTCAAGAGGCAGACAATTAGAACTGGTAGTAAAATCCCAACACTACTAAAACTCTTATAGATTAAGAAACCGCCACAAATAGCTAAAGTAATTCCTGGATAAAGAATATGGGAGGTATCATTTTTCTCTAACTTCAAACTGTAATATGAAGCAGTAGCCATTAAAACAGCATGGTATTGAAATAAAGATAGAACACTGGAATTGACTTGAATATCTGAGACTGATATGATCGATTCATCTTAAGATCACGTTAATATTTATGCTTTTTCATTATAAAGTTATTGTACTTCTATAACCACTTAAGATACAAAGACCTTCTACCATTTTCTCTATAATTACTTCCAATTCTCCACTTTTCTGATAAATAGATCCTCCCCTCACTATTTGATATCTTCACTTATATTCTTATAGTCTGAGCATTGTTTTCATAACATTTCTACCTCCTTGCTTAATTTCCCCATATACCACAGATGAGTGAGATTATTAGACACATTCTTATGCAAGTTTGTCCTTCCTTTTATGTTGCTTAACATGACACCTTCTAGTTGTATTCAAATTGTAGCAAAAGGTAAGACAATAATTTTATGTAGCTGAGTAGTGTTTTATTGTATATACACACAGACACACAAGTCATAATTTATCCACTCATCTGTCATTGAGAACTTTTAACTTGTTTCAGATTGCTGCAATGAACATAGGTGTGCATATCTTTTTAAATTAATGTTTTGTGCTTTATTGCTATAGAAGCCAGGATCTGGAATTTAATTATGTAGTAGTTCTATTTTTAATTCTTTTGTTTTGTTCATTTGTTTTTGTTTTGGGGTTACAGCAGTGTTGCTCAAGGGTTGACTCTACACTCAGTGATCATTCCTGGTGGTGCTTTGTGGTGACCAAGTAGGTCACATGCAAGGCAAATACCCTCCTCTCTCTGCTATCACTCCAGGTACCCCCCCCCCCTTTTTTTGAGAAAAATCCATGTTGCTTTCCAGATTACAGTCCTAACAACACTGAATGAATTTTTACCTACCCTTGCTAGCATAGGTTACTTCTGGTGCTTTTAGTAAATCATCTCAGTGGTGTAATATGATATCTCACTATAATTTTTATAATTTTTATTTGCATTACCTAAAAATAACTTATGTTGAGAAAATTTTTATATGCCTATTGGCCTTCTACATATATATATATATATATATATATATAAATATTCAGCTTCTCTTCCCATTTTGATGGCCAAGTGTTTTTGCTGTAAGTTTTCATTTTTTTTTTTTTTGCTTTGTTTTGGTTTAGAACCACACCCAATGATACTCAAGGGCTATTCCTAACACTGTGTTTAGGAGTTGACTTCTGGTGGTGCTATGGGGCACATAAACGGTGCCAAAGTTTTGAATCTGGGTTATTGCCACAAATGGCAAGTGTCTTACCTCATGTACTATTTCTTCAGCTCTCTTGACGAATTCTCTTCAAGAATTCTCCATTCTCTTGAAGAATGAAATCCAGGACTCCCACATGAAAAGCATATACTATAATTCTTTGAGCTATCTTGCTGGTCCTGTAAAACAAACCTTATGAAGAAAGCTAAAATTCTTTCAGATCTTTGAGTCATAGATGCCTATATCTATCTCTGTTTGTTAAAATTTTATATAAAAAATGAACTCCTAGGGGCCGGAGAGATAGCATGGAGATAGGGCGTTTGCCTTGCATGCAGAAGGATGGTGGTTTAAATCCCGGCATCCCATATGGTCTCCCAAGCCTGCCAGGAGTGATTTCTGAGCATAGAACCAGGAGTAACCCTTGAGCACTGCTGGATGTGACCCAAAAACCAAAAACCAAAAAAAAAAAGAACTCCTAGTTTTCTAAACCCTGATCTTCAGAAATGTCTCTAGAGTGGTTATGAAGTGGCTAATGGAAATACTGGAATAAGCTGCTTGGGCTTAAGTCCCAGTTTCAACACTTAATTCTCTGTGTGATTTTGGGCAAATTATTTGAGTGTCCCTGTGATGGAAATAACGTGGGATCTCCTGAGGTTTAGATGAGGATCAAATGACTGAATGTTTGCCTACATTTAAGAGACACATATATAAAAATCTTGTGATAACTGATCATATACTTTCTGCTTATTTATTTTTGTAGCGGTTTAAAACCCCATAAGCTTTGGAGAGAATTTTCACTAAAATTATACTATCTTTTCTCCTCATTCTGTTCTCTCTTCTTCATTCACCTCATTCTCTCCTCCACTTCAGAACATTTTGTTTCCTTGTTAAGAACAATTAGTTTAGGAGCTAGAGTAACACTATAGCAGGTATGGTGCTTGGATTCTATCTTTAGCATTCCATATGGAATCCTGAGCACCACTAAGAGTAATTCTTGAGCATCATTGGGTGTAGCCAAAAAAATTAAAATAAACAAACAAACAAAATGAACAATTTTCTTAACTCATAAAAAAAAACCTTAGAAAAAGACATAATTTCTGTTCTAAATATTCACATTCAGGCTTCTTTTCTCACTTTTGATTGGTCTCCAAATTCTGTTTCTCTGTCATAAAAAACATCATAATAAATAAATAGAAGAATGAAATGCAAAGCATATTTAATATTTTTGTAATAATTCTAGTACATCAGTGTTAAAAAATAGCACTCAAGGTGTTTAAATAAAATAAAAAAAGAAAGAAAGAAAAAAAGAAAAGAAAAAAAAGAAAGAAAAGAAGAAAGAAAGAAAGAGAAAGTAAGAAAGAAAGAAAGAAGGAAGGAATATTTGTGCAGTGTTGATAGTAATTGTAAATTGGTGTAACCATTCTAGAAAATAGTGTTGTGATTTGCAAAATATTGAGAGTAGTACTATGATATGATTCAGAAATCTGGCTTTTGGGGTTAAATACTAAGGAAACAAAAGCAAAATATCAAAGAGATATCTACATGACTGTGTTTCAGTCAGCACTATTCACATAATCAAAATATAAAAACAAACCTAAATGTCTGTGGATGGATGAAAGGAAGTGAAGTAATCCAATTTGATTAGATTTCAACATTTTTTAAAAAGAAGTTCTGTCATTTCCTTGGAGGGGGGATGATTGAAGCTCCTGGAAGACTTTAAGCTAAGTTAAACTAGATTTTTGAGTTTAAAAACAAAAGCCATACTCCTTGACTGAAATCACATTTATGAGCAACTAAATTCTCTCAGTTGAAATCAGACTTACAGGGCTGAAAACTCTGTATCTTTCTTTGGGAAATGGAATTGGGCCCAGTCCTTTCTGTACACAAAACCCTGTCACTTGAAAAAAAAACTAACTCATTGTCACTATGTACCTTAAATATTACTGTGAAAGATTTGTAATTCACTTTGATCACAATAAAAGTTAAAAAAAAAATAAAAAAAATAGCACAAACGTTGTAATAAACAGTGTTAGACACTAAAACGTTTCAGAATTGACCTATCTTAATCCACCATTTTTTTTTTTTTTGTAAAATGTTATGCAGACACATAATCTTTGAAACCGGCAGTTCAAAATACTACATGTGTCTTTAAATTAGAAATTCCTACTGCTCCCTTTGGATTCCAGAAGTGCATTCTTTTCAATTTTGGCCTGTATGCCATTTCATTATTTGTTTTTTGGATTAATGATAGTTTACTCAACTTGTTTTAGAATGTAGTTTACAATCACAGAAAGGAAATACGGTGACTTTTGTAGCGAAAAGAGGGGTCACACCTGGCTTCTGTGCTCAGGGGGCTCAAGGGACCCTAGAGCCAGCACCAGGATAGAACTAGAGTGGGCTGTGGCAGGGGTAAGTGCCTTAACACTTTTACTGTCTCTTCCCCAGATTCATGACTTCTTTTAAAATCACGCTGTGTGATTTTAAGCTGGAGGGGTTATGGGGGGTATTGTCTGTGTTGGAAACTTATGTGGAAACCTTGTTTTCTTGAACATTTCTTTAGCTTTATTGTTCTGTTTTCCTTCTGTGGCTTATTATGATGAACCTTGCCTTGTTTCTCTGTAATTTCCCTCTTCCCCTTTTCCCCACTGAGTATTCTTTTACTCTTTTGAAGTAAAGCTGCAGGTGCTACTCTATGTCTCCTTCACACATCATTTAAAAGATCTTCCTATTATCTTCTCTAATTCAAATAAACAAAACTCCAATCTTCCAAAAACTCAGTCACCAAAACTTGGTATCACATTTTCTTTTTGTATATCTCATTCTCTTTTATTTGCTTTAAAAAAGATAAAAAAAAGATTGAGATAAGTTTGGTTTATAACTCTGAGCTTTTAGAAGAAAATTTTGTACTTTATAATGTAGCTTTAACAAGGCCACCGATAATCAGGATAACCTTTAATTTGACATAGTATAGTGAAACCCCTCTACCATTGCTTCCACCCTATTCTTTTTCTAATAACATCTACTTTATAGTCAAAAATACAAGGGCTAATTTTATTCACCTTTGTCTTATTCCTGTGCTCTGTTTCTTTTATACTTCACATCT
Source organism: Suncus etruscus (assembly GCF_024139225.1). Taxonomy (NCBI): domain Eukaryota; kingdom Metazoa; phylum Chordata; class Mammalia; order Eulipotyphla; family Soricidae; genus Suncus; species Suncus etruscus. The sequence goes on along the minus strand of NC_064858.1, from coordinate 15,542,042 downwards.
CTGTGGTTTTTTTTTTTTTTTTTTTTTTTTAATTTTTGTTCACTTTGAGTTTGTTTTGGGTCACCTCCCGGTGGTGCTCAGAGGTTATTCCTGCTCTTCCCTCAGAAGTCACTCCTGGCAGGCTCGGGACCATATGGATGCTAGAATTGAACCGTTGTCAATTGGCCGCGTGCATGGCAAATGCCCTACCCCTGTGCTATTGCTCTGGCCCTGTATGTGGGTTTTAAAAAGTTATATTATGAAATTATATTTTCTAAGGTTTAGTCGAGGAATTCTGCAGCATTTATGGTTATTTGCATGTGATTATACATTTTGCAGCACCTTTATTGAGGAGAGTTTTCATGTTACATTATCACTAACTTTGTTGAAAATGAACTCTCTATATTTGTGTATATATAATATATATTTTTTTTGACTTTGAAAATGTTAATTGATCTATGCACTTATTTCTATACTAGACTGAATCTTTGCCTAACTTTTAGTTTGTACTTGTGTTTTTATATGTGTATACTTAAAAGAACTGAAGAGTCTACTTTAAGATAGGGTAGACCCAACAACCACATCAAACTCCTACAAAAAGATTATATTAAATCCCATGGAAATCATCTTTCTCAATGACAATGTACTAAACACACTATTTAAAAGACACAGGGCAGCAAAATGCATCAGAAAATCGAATCCAACCATTTTCTGCCTGCAAGAAACACATTGAATTGGTCAGAATAAATATAGACTCAAGTTGGAGGAAATCATTAAAGAAAATAACTTAAATAAAAAAGCTGGTATACCCATACTTATATTAGAAAGATACAGACTTCAGGATTAAAAAGGTAATAAAACAAAAGTGGGCATTTATTTATTTTGTATTTGAACACTGTGGTTTTACAGTTGTTAATAATAGAGCCTTTTTTCACAGATAAAGTTAATAATTGATTGACAGTCCAAACAATGTACAGCCTTCACCAGTGCATATTTCTTGCCATAATCTAAAGTTTCCCTCTTACCCTTCCTGATGCCCTCTAACCTCCCACCTACCCTTTTGATGGCTACTGCTGCTTCTCCACCTTCTCCTTCTCTTCCTCCTCATCTTCCTCTTTCTCTTCCTCCTCATCTTCCTCCATCTACTCCCCCTCATCTTTCTTCTCCTTCTCCTCATCTTCCTCATCCTCTTCCTTTTTCTTCCTCCCCTTCTCCTCCTCTTCCCTCTCTTCCTCTTCTCCTCCTCTTTATCCTTCCTTTTCCTCCGTTTTTTTCTCTCCCCCTTTTCTCTCCTATTTTCTCCACTCTCCTCCTACTTAACCTTTCATCTCCTCTTTCCTCACCCTCCCTACTCCCTCTCCTTTTTCCTGTCTACTCTTCCTCTTCTTTTTTCCTCTTATTTATTTATTTACTGATACTGTGGTTTGCATTACTGCTAATAAAGGGATTCTATGCATGTCGATTCAGAGTGATCAGTTCCAACTATCACTTTCACTTTCAAAGTAGAACACTTTTCCTACTTTAAAGAGTACTCTCCGGCAGTACAACTCAACTCTCTTATTGCAGGCTTCCTGTACCATGGACTGTGTCCTCCTAATCTACATCTTGATTGTCTCTGGATATCATTCACACATTGTCTTTTATTTTCTATATAACCACAAGAGGAGTGAAATTAGTCCTATGCTTATTCCCCTCCCTCTGACTCATTTCAGTTCATGCGTAATCACCATGAGAGAAAATATTTAAAACAACTCTGATGGACTTGAAAGAAAGACATCAATAGCAACACAGTAATTGCATAAGACTTAAACACTACTCAGCCATACCTTAATAGGTCAACAACAGGCTAAAAACTTAACAAGCATATCCTGGACCTGAAAAACAAAATAGAAAAGAGTGGCTTAGTAGATATATAAGGCTTTTCTTCTCTAGAAAGCTATACACATTCTTCTTCAATGCACATGGAACATTCTCCAAGACAGATCACATTCTTAGCTATAACATCATAAAATCAAGGGGATATAAATTGTTTCATACTATCTTCTCAGATCATGATGAGATAGAATAGAAGTGAATTACAAACAAACATGGAAAAAATAACTTTAGCAACTAGAAATTAAACAGGTCACTACAGAACAACAATGTATCAGAGATGAAATCATAAAAGAATTCAAAAGATCCCTACAAGCAAATGAAGATGAACACCATGAATTATCAGGATTCTGGAACACAGAAAGAACAGTATTAAGAGGAAAAATTCCCAGCATCCTTTATGGTTCCCTGAGTCTGCCAGGACAATTTCTGAGCACAGAAGCCAGGAATAACTCCTGAGCATCAACTGATGTGACCCCCACCCAAAGAAAGCAAAAGAGCTAGGTATGAGATAGTAACACAAAAACCAAACCTACCCTTGTAGTAATAGGGCGGGATTGCAAGAATTGAAGAAGCTACTGCTTTAAGTACCAAGTGGAACTTAAAAGAAATTTATGTTTTGAACTCTGGTTTCTTATTTAATTTAAACTTGTCTGAACATCCATCATTGCTGTGATAAACAGATAAAAGAGAATTTAGAGAGATCTTTACTGAAGTTTTAATTTTAAAATATGTAAAAAAAAATCCATCAGTTAGATATTCTTTTATTGATCTCAGCCTCTTGAAATGTATTGGTTTTAGAGAAAACCTGTTTACTATACCCAGTGATGGGTACTTCAATGTTGGGACTGGGAGTTCTGACAGGAAGGGACACCATTTTTTGTAAAGACCACCTAGCATGTTTCTCAGATTCTGAGTAAGGAGAGACGCCATTTTGTAAGAGCCACGATGGTGCAAGCCACATGCTAGGCCTTCACAAGCCTATTTCCATAGACCCCTGCTCCAAGCTACTGTGCCATAACCAGGTAGCCTATCAGGGAAGGACAAGAGAGCAGTAGGAAGGTACGCCTAAACAATAGCCAATCATTTTAAAGATCATCAGAAAGCTGGAACCTTCCCCTATATCCTTTCCCTATTTGATCTTCCTCATGACCTTGGGGGTTGGGGAAGGGGCTCATCTCCTTTCAGGGGATGTGCCCCAGCTGGCCAGTATGGGAGTCTTGTTGGCAGACGATTAAAGTATTAAACTTTTTTTCCAGTTGTGTGATCTCCTCTTTCTACTCCGGAACGCTGGATCCATTCACCATGGGAATATGTCCTGCATTACCAAGCCTCTGTGACCCTCAACCTTGGGCCAAGAACCCATTATCACTTCTGGTGGATCTGTGCTTCAGGCTTCAGGATTTGATGTCATGTCCAGAAGATTCTGTCACTATTCTGCAGGTAATTGCTGATTTTCAAATTCTGAGTCTTTTTTGTTTGTTTTCTGGTTTTTAAGAATTTTGAATTTTGATGTATGTTTGCTGTATCTCTGGGAGATGACTCAAGAATCCTGCTAGCCTGGCATCTTGTCCAGAATTTCCAGCAGTGATATTCAATTCTATTAAAAATATCTAGAACCAGACTACTATATACCAGCTTTATCACTATTATCTCGAACTTTTCTCACTGTTTTTTTAAAAAGCATGTTTCCCTACTTCCACATTTGCATGACTATATTCTTTTCTTTCTTTCTTTCTTTCTTTCTTTCTTCTTTCTTTCTTTCTTCTTTCTTTCTTTTTCTTCTTTCTTTCTTTCTTTCTTTTTCTTTCTCTTTCTTTCTTTCTTTCTTTCTTTCTTTCTTCTTTCTTTTCTTCTTTCTTTCTTTCTTTCTTTCTTTCTTCTTTCTTTCTTTCTTCTTTTCTTTCTTTCTTTTCTTTCTTTCTTCTTTCTTCTTTCTCTTTCTTTCTTTCTTCTTCTTCTTTCTTCTTTCTTTCTTTCTTTTTCTTTCTTTCTTTCTTTCTTCTTTCTTTCTTCATCCTTCCTTCCTTCCTCCCTTCCTCCCTTCCTTTCTTTCTCCCTTCCTTCCATCCTTCCTTCCTTCTTTCTTTCTTTCTTTTTCTTTCTTTCATTCTTTCTTTCCTTCTTTCTTTCTTCTTTCTTTCTTCTTTCTTTCTCTTTCTTTCTTTCTTTTTCTTTCTCTTTCTTTCTTCTCTTTCTTTCTTTCTTTCTTTCTTTTTCTTTCTTTTCCTCTGTTTTTGGGCCACACCCAGTGAAGCTCAGGGGTTACTCCTGGCTATGTCTCAGAAATCACTCCTGCTTGAGGACCATGTGGGACACCAGGAATTGAACTGTGGTCTGTCCTAGGTTAGTGCGTGTAGGCAAATGCCCTGCCACTTAAGCGCATAACTATATTCTTAACACAGTACCAAAATAATGTTTTTTAAATCCTAAGTTAGAAAATATGTGCTCTAACACACATTCTAACTAAAGGAAAAGTCTAAAATTTTATAATGCCACCCTACTTTAAATTGTAAAGCCTCCAGAATCACTCTATATGTTGTACAAGATATTTACTCTGTAAAAAAAAGAAGAAAGAAAAGAAAGAAAAGAAAGAAAGAAAGAAAGAAAGAAAGAGAGAAAAGAAAGAAAGAAAAAAAGAAAGAAAGAAAGAAAGAAAGAAGAAAAGAAAAAGAAAGAAAGAAAGAAAAGAGAAATAAAGAAAAGAAAAGAAAGAAAGAAAGAAGAAAGAAAGAAAGAAAGAAAGAAGAAAGAAAGAAAGAAAGAAAGAAAGAAAGAAAGAAAGAAAGAAGAGAAATAAAAGATATTTATTCTGTACAGATGTCTGGTCAATGGGAGTAAAATGATTTGTGAAATTTAACTTGGGATCTACCACCTGTGGCCCAGATGGGACCCAGAGAGACCTGCACAATGAGAAAAGCATAGCCACTCCTCTCTGTGGCTGCGTGCATAGTCAACAAACCCTAGCACAACATGTGGAAAACAACACCACAGTACAAAAGACACAATGGGGAAATAACACAGAACACCACCATGATTAGAGAATGAAGATCATAGCTCTGCTACAGGTCACCTATATAGCCTCTCCAATATTGTAGAGAGGGAATCTGGAGAGTGTTCAAGGAATTCAAAGAAACCATGGAATGAACGGAAAGAACCACAAATAAGAATTAAGAGGAGGGCTGGAGCGATAGCACAATGGTAGGGCGTTTGCCTTCTATGCGGCTGACCCAGGATGAACCTGGGTTTGATCCCTGGTATCCCATATGGTTCCCCAAGCCAGGAGCATAGCCAGGAGTAGCCCCCTGAATGCCACTGGGTGTGGCCCAAAAGAAAACAACAATAACAAAAAAAGAATTAAAGATATAAAAGTAGATATAAAAAACTTCAAAGTGAAATAACTTTGTAGTGGAAATGAAAACTCACTGGAAAGTCTCATCAACAAAGGTGAAAGGAGCTGAGGATGGAATCAGTGAGCTGGAAGATGAGATGCATAACAAGTCCATACATAAAAGGTTGGAAAGAGCCTTAAAATAAACAATCAAATGATGGGGAGAAAATTCCTCAAAGAATGCAAATAGATGAAAATAGAATAATGGGATAAACTCAAAAGAAACAACATAAGAATCATTGGAGTCAGAGAAACCCAGGAAGAAAATCTTCATGAAGAATCAACAGTTAAGGACATTATTTCAGAGAAGGTCCCAAAGTTAAAGAGTCCATGTAAGCACATCCTGGATGCCTGAAGATTAACAGTTAAAAGACATCCAAAGAAAAGCACCATAAGGCATATTCTAGTCACAATGATGAATACCACAGATAGCAATGGAATACTTAAGAGAGCAAGATCAAAAAAGGAAATTACATACAAAGGAGCATCCCTATGATTTATAGCAGATTGATAAACAACCTTCAAGGAAGGCCTGAAGGCAGTGTGGTATATAGTGACAAATGAATGCTTCACCAAGAGTACTTCACCTAGCCAGATTTACATTCAGATTAAAGGAAGGATAAACACCTTTAATGATAAGCAACAGTTCAGACAATTTACAGACTTAAAACCAGCATTAAAAGACTGAAGGGTCTACTGTAAGGCAAGTCAGTCCCAAGAAATACACCAAACTACAAAAAGATGGCACTAAATCCCAGGATCATCTCTCTCAACATCATGTATCTCTTAATCCTAAGAGATACAGAGTGGCAATATGGATCAAAAATTTGAATCCAAAGTTTTGGTGACTGCAAGAAACATATCTGATTAATCAGAGCAAGCACAGCCTTCAAGTTAAAGGTTGGAGGACAATCATTCAAGCAAACAACTCCCTTAAAATAACTGGGGTGCCCATACTAACGTCAGATGACATAGACGTTAAGCTTTAAAAGGTTATAGAGACAGTGATGGATGATTCTTAGTAATCAAGGGATATGTGTTAGGACCTGAATTCTAAACGAGGGATGCCATTTTGTAAAGACCACATGGTTGCCTTCTCAGGTTCTGAGCAGGGAGAGATGCCATTTTGTAAGGACCACATGATGTAAGCCACATGTAGGTCTTCACAAGTCCATAGACCCCGCCCCAAGCTACCAGGTAGCCTATCAGGGAAGGACAAGGGAGAAGTACGAAGGTACTGTTAGACAATAGCCAATCACTTTAAGAATCATCAGAAAGTTGAAACCTCCCTATATCCCTTCCCTATATAATCATCCTCATGACCTTGGGTGGGGCTCATCTCCTTCAGGGGATGGCTCTGGCTGGCCAGACTGGGAGGTCTTGTTGGCAGATGGATTAAAGTATTAAACTTTATTCCAGTTGTGTGGTCTCATCCTTCTACTCTGGAACCCTACATATGTACACCAGGATAAAGTATTACACTCCTTAACATATATGTACCCAGTGAGGGATCAGCAAAATACTTAAAAACAATTGCTTATTGATTTGAAGAAAGACATCAAAAGCAACACAATAACAGTGGGAGATTTGAATTCCTTCCTGCCACCCATGATATCTCAACCAGGCTAAAACCTAACAAGAATATACTGACTCTGAAGGAAGAAATGGAAGAGAGTGGCTTAGTAGAAATATATAGGGCTCTCCATTCCTAAAAAACTGAATATACATTCTTTTCCAATGCACCTGGGACATTTTTCAAGATAGAACGCAACTTAGCCTAAAACATACTCCCCAAAAATCTAAAGGAGAGGAATTGTATCAGCTACCTTCTCAGATCATGAGGTGTAATTGCTCCTAATGCTGATTTTCCACTCAGGGAAGGCAGGTCTGTTGCAAGGGCCACTGCAGCAAATAATCCAAACGAAGCTGAAAGTGAAATGCACTTGGATGAATGAATAGCAATCTGTCTCTTCAGGAAGAGAAGAGAGAGAGAGGAAAGAGAGGGGGTGAGGGAGGGAGCGAGGGAGGGAGAGAGAGAAAAAAGAGAGAGAGAAGAGAGAGAGAAGAGGGGTGAGGAGGGAGCGAGGAGAGACAGGGAGAGCGAGAGAGAGAGAGAGAGAGAGAGAGAGAGAGAGAGAGAGAGAGAGAGAGAGAGGAGAGAGAGAGAGAGAAGAGAGCTGCTTACCAAAACTGCAATTTTTTTTTTTTGTTTTTGGGCCACACCCGGCGGTGCTCAGGGGTTATACTCCTGGCTGTCTGCTCAGAAATAGTTCCTGGCAGGCACGGGGGACCATATGGGACACTGGGATTCGAACCAACCACCTTTGGTCCTGGATCGGCTGCTTGCAAGGCAAACACCGATGTGCTATCTCTCTGGGCCCCAAAAGTGCAATTTTATTTGAGAGACCTTCCCAGGGCAGGGAGTTCAGACAGAATGCTTATCATGAGCCAGTGTTGCCCAGGTTTGCTCCAGACATGTAAAATATGATAAGTAGGAAAAATCTCTGTTTAGGGTAAAACCAAGTTGCAAACAAACAAATACAAAGAAAAGAGAGATGTTTTTTTTTGGGGGGTGTGAAACCAAGTTGTAAACAAACAGTTACAAAGAAACCAGGGATGATCTTTGTTTTGGGTAAAAACAAGTTGTAAATTGAAAACCAACAATGGTGCACAGAAATTAGAATGAATTACAAACAAACACAAACTTTAACACCAGGAAATTACAAAGCTAAGTATATAAAAACTAGTGGTCAGAGACAATATCAAAAAGAAAATCAAAATATTCCTAGAAACAAATGAGAATGAAGACACAAATTATCAGAATTTGTGGGAAACAGTAAAAGCAGTACTAAGAGAAAATTTATAGCATTGTAATTATTCCTCAGGAAAAAGAAGGTCCTACATAAATAATTTAATGGCACAGCTTAAAAAATGAAAAAATTATCAACAAAATTAACCAAAAATAGGCAAGTGGAAGGAAATAACAAAACAGAAATTAATGAATTGGAAATCCTTAAAGCAATACAAAATGCCAATGAGTAGCTAAAGCAATCCTTGGGAAAAGAAGACGGGAAACATCATTTCCCCCCAACTTTAAATTGTACTACAGATCAATAATCATTAAAACATATTAAGGGCTGAAGTGATAGCATAGAAAGTAGGGAATTTGCCCTGCCCATGGCCAACTGGGTTTGATCACCTCACTCCATATCATCCCTGATGCTGCCAGGAGTAACTTCTGAGTACAAGCAAGGAATGACCCTGAGCACTTCTGGGTTTGGCCAAAATAAATAAATAAATAAATAAATAAATAAATAAATAAATAAATAAAACAGTATGTTCTTGGAATAAGACAGACCCTCAGATCAATGGAATAGACTTGAGTATTCTGACACTGACCCCCAGGTATGCAATCATTAATCTTTGACAAAGGGGACAAGGAAACACAAAGTGGGAACCAAGTAAGTCTCTCTTCAACAAGTGATGTTGGGACAACTTTCGGCCACATGCAAAAACGTGAACTCAGAACCCCTCTTTAACACTTTGCATCAAGGTTAGATCAAAATAGATTAAAGACATAAGCATCAGAACTAAAAATATAAGGTACGTAGAAAAAAACGGAGGCAAAACACTCCATGACATTGATACTAAAAGCATCTTCATGGAGGAAACTGTTTTCTTCCTGAAAACATTATTCTGAGTAAAAATGAATCAATGGAGAGAGATTGACACTAAAAAAGGTGCCACTGTTCAAGCAAGTGCAGCAAAGATGAGCAAAAGAATTACATTAAACTGAGATTCTTCTGCACTTCACAGGAAAGAGTGTCTAGAATATGAAGGCTACCCAGCAAATGGGAAAAAACTATTCACCCAATACACATATGAGTAATGGTCTAATATCTAAGATATGCAAGACTTCTAGTAGGAGCTTACAAAGAAAAAACATTCTAGCTTCATCCAAAATGAGAAGAAATCAATAAACATTTTCTCAAAGAAGATATACAGATGGTCAAAAGGCATGAGAAAAGAATTCTCCACATTACTGATAATCAAGGAGATGCAAATCAAAACAGTGATAGCATCTCACACCACAGAAACTGGCACACATCACAAAGAATAAGAACAACCAATGCTGGCATGGTTGTGGAGAGAATGGAATTTTTATCCACTGTTAGTGGGAATGTCATCTAGTCCAGCACTTCTGAAAACAGTGTATAATATTCCTTGAAAAACTAGAAATTGAGCTCTCCTATGATCCAGCAATACCACTCCTAGGTAGATGCCCTCTGAACACAAAAACACAATACAAAAATGCCTTCTGCTTGGTAGGAGAGATAGCATGGAGGTAGGGTGTTTGCCTTGCATGCAGAAAGATGGTGGTTCATATCTCGTCATCCCATATGGTCCCCCAGCCTACCAGGAGAGATTTCTGAATGTAGAGCCAGGAGTAACCCCTGAGTGCTGTCGGGTGTGACCCAAAAACCAAAACAAAAAAATATGCCCTCTGCACTCCTACATTTACTGCAGCACTATTTGATAGCCAAAATCTGGAAACAACCCAGGTGCTCAACAAAAGATGAGTAGCTAAAGAAACAATAATACATCTATACAATGACATACTGTACAGGTGTTAGGAAAATGAAGCCATGAAATTTGCTTGTACTTGGATGGACATGGAAAATATTATGCTGAGTGAAATGAGTTAGAGGGAGAGAGAGAGACATAGAATAGTTTCACTCATCTGTAGTACTACAGATAAACTACAGTATAGTAATAATTTCCAGTGATGATAGAGGTGAGAGCTGGGAGTACCATCTCAGGATATAAAATTGCCATGAAGAGTGGTGAGTACAGTTAGAGCACTAAGCATACTGAAAATAACCATAACAATGATAGTTGGATCTGATCACTTGGGACAAGAATTGGGTGTTGAAAGAGAATAAATACCCCCCATTGACAATAGTGTAACCACAATGTCAGAGAGAAAAGAAAGAAAGAATGTGTGAGAGAAAGAGAAACAAAATGCTTGTCTCAGACACAGGTAGGGAGTAGAGAGTGGGAGGGAAATGTGGGACATTGATGTTTCAAAAGTTGTACTTGTGAAGGGCAGTGCACATTCTATGACTGAAGGTCTTCTATGAACATTTCTGTAACCACAGTGCTTAAATAAAGAAATTATTATTAAAATATCTTGGGCTCCGTATGCTATGCAATATGTCTTGGAACAGGACTCTTTTACACAATTTTTCATACAGGTTGTTAGTAACCCTAAATGTCTTTAAGCATGGCACTCCCCATTCCTCCTACTATTTATTTATTTCTCCTTATTATCTTGCCCTCTTTCATACTATATGTTTTGACTTACTGTGTTTATTATCTGCCTTCAACACTTAAACATAAAAAGCTATGAAAACAGTAGTTTTTGTTTTATATTACCATTTTCCTAATAAGAACTATTAAGTACATATTTATTAAATTGAATTTTTAAAAATATAGTGAATAAGTCAGCTTTAGATAGAAAAGTATGTAGGTCAAGAAACAGAAATATTATCTTGTGGGAAAATTGCTGTGGTTTTGTCCTTTGGTGAATGAAGGTGATGTCCTACAGTGTTCCTTGGAAGAATGGCTATACGAAGCAGGGAAGAACTTCCTTTATGAAATTCATAAGGAAGATATACTATATGTATATATAGTATATTATTATATGTAATATGTATATATAAATATATACTATATTTAACTGTTGTTAAAGTACTTATATAATCTGTGGTTTCCATCTTTACCCCACAAATCTGTAATTTGAAAGCTTTCAAATGTATATATAGATGAACACAATAGATAACAAACATTTATATATCTACTACAAATAATTTACTATATTCAAATCACCTGTTCATCTCTCTGAACTACTTTAGTTATACATACTTATAATAGTTCATCATTTCGAAAATTTCATTCACATATTAGAAATGTATTGATTGTTCCCATACAAATTAATACCTAATCTGTATTCAATTATCAAAATTTTTTTTGTTTTTGGGCCACATCCGGTGACGCTCAGGGGTTACTCCTAGCTATGCTTTCAGAAATTGCTCCTGGCTTGGGGGACCATATGGGTTGCCAGGGGATTGAAAGGCGATCCATCCTGTGTCAGCATGGCAAGGCAACGCCCTTACTGCTGTGCCAGCACTCCGGCCCCTATATATCAAAGTTGTTGATGTCTTAGTTTTATATTAACAGCCAATAGCATTTCATACGACATGTTTTATTTTCTTATATTTTAAAAAATATTTTCACTTTTTTTTAAGCAGAACAGAATAGTTATGAATGGAGATTTCTTCAACCAGTGTTATTGTTTGGGTGTTAATACTTCTGGAAAACTGAGCTCAGAAGTTTACATAGATTAAAAACATATTTGACAATAATTTTTAAAACATAACGCTATATTCTATATGCTATTTGATTTTGTAGTAGGACAATCACTTGAAGAACCATCCCACAATTCTGTTATTTGATTACTAGAGTTCATGGGGAACACAAATATTTCCAATAACTCAGAGTTTAGTGAAATCCTGAGTACAGTATTTATGTCTCTAAGCACATTGCTATGTATTTTCTTCTTTTTTTTTTTTTTTTTTTTTTTTGCCAATACCCCGGCCTGTGCTCAGGGGTTACTCCTAGCTGTCTGCTCATAAATCAGCTCCTGGCAGGCACAGGGGACACCGTGAAATTCGAACCAACCACCTTTTGGTCCTGGATCGGATGCTTGCAAGGCAAACACCCACTGTGCTATATCTCCGGGGCCCGCTATCACATACCCAATATAGTGAGCCTTAAAGTCAAAACATTACTATTCATCTTGGTATAATAAAAAATGCCATATCAATTTAGAATCTTAAAACAGTCCTTGGGACTTGCTATTTTGTCGGAAATGAAATCAATCATGTGTTTCTTGAAAGGAATGTGTTTATTCTGCTCAGTAATTGGTATCAAGGGTTGGAATGATTTTCTCTAGTAATGCAATCATTTAGACTATAGTGGATTTTTTTTTTTTTTTTTTATTTTTTTTTTTTGGTTTTTGGGCCACACCCGGCGGTGCTCAGGGGTTACTCCTGGCTAACTGCTCAGAAATAGCTCCTGGCAAGCACGGGGGACCATTATGGGACAACCGGATTCGAACCAACCACCTTTGGTCCTGGATCGGCTGCTTGCAAGGCAAACACGCTGCTGTGCTATCTCTCTCCGGGCCCTATAGTGGATTTTTTTTAGTTTCCATTTAGTTTGATATATTATATTCCCCAGGATACATATTTCTTATACACAGAAAAAAATCAATAAATAAAATGGGAAAGTGATATATGATCTAATCTTTGTGATACTATGATAACTTAGGTTTTAAGGAATCTAGTGATGTTCAATATTCAATATTAAATATTATAATTTTTTTGTTTGGGAGGCCATACCCAGTGGGACTCAGAGATTACTCCTGGCTCTGTGCAGAGGTTAGTACTCCTGGTAGTGCTTAGGAGACCATATGTATTGTTGGGTATTAAACTGGAATTGGCTCATGCAAGGTAAGCACCTTACCTGTGTACTAAATCTTACAGGTCCCATGAATAAGATTTATAAATGAAAAATTAGGCCAGATCACCTGTGGCCTGTATAAGAGCAAAGAAATAATCCAGATAATTTTTTTTTATTAATTTATAGATGAGGTGAGAGAGATAGAACTAGTGTTAAAGCTCTTGTCTTGCCTGTGACTGAACCTGGTTTTAAATTCTGGCCTCATATATAATGCCCTAATATAAACTGTGAGCACTGTGTGTTATCTGGGTATGGCCCAGATGACAAATTTAGACACACTAAACATTCTTTCCAAAACACACCAAATTTTTTAAAATTTAAATAAAGATAAATTTACTCATCTCTATGTTTTTATTTGATGAAATCTTGGCAAGACTTTGAAAGAGAACAATGGAAGAATTTGGTGTAAAAATGAGTGTCTCCTCTCATGATAGTTTTCAAAGCCCTGCCATAAAGTTGCTTTACTATAATGGCAGAATGATCCTGAAGAACATAAGAATTAGGAGATTAGGGGAGTAGGTCAAAGGGATGCAGCACATTCTTGGCTTGAGTAAGGTACTGAGTTTTGCTTGTTTATTTGCCATACTCCAGGGCTGCTTCAAGCTGTGTTTGAAGAACATGTGGTGACAGGATTAAAGCATGTGCTTCAGCCTCTCGATCTATCTTTCAATACAAGGTCCTGAGTTTGATTCCTAGAACCAAACACCCCTAAAAATACTGCAGGATGAGCAATGCCAGTATTAATGAGCCTAACCAACAATATATTCCCAGCAGAGCACTAGTCATTGGCAAAATGAATAGCTTCCACTCAATTTCATAAAGCAGGATAGAAAAAAGTAGGAAATTCTATTTTAGGACAAAGCATATTGTCCACCACTAACATAGCTGTTCTTATTAAATAGTTCTAATATAATTATCCATGTAGGTAATTATTTTGGGGGGAAGGCACTTCCTTGTATTGCTATGCTCCTCACAGCCATTCCTATGACATGAGGGCTGCGAGCAGGTGGAACTTTTTAGATAGCTCATTCCTGGAAAATTCAAAGTATTTTTTTTTTTATATTATTTTTTGGTGATTAGCATTTTTTTTATGGTTTTTGGGCCACTCCTGGCGGTGCTCAGGGGTTACTTCTGGCTGTCTGGTCAGAAATAGCTCCTGGAAGGCACGGGGGGTACCATATGGGACACTGGGATTCGAACCAACCACCTTAGGTCCTGGATCGGCTGCTTGTAAGACAAACACCGCTGTGCTATTTCTCCGGGCCCGGTGATTAGCATTTTTAGATAACATAATATTATTTTAAGTATTTATAAGCTCCAGAGCCCATCTTTCTTTTTAAAAAGTTAATGATTTCATTGAATCTCTTGAGATACAAAGTCACAAAGTTGTACATGATTGTTTCATGCATACAATGTACAACACCCTTCGCCAGTGCCCATTACCCATCACTAGTGTCCCCAGTTTTCCTCCCTCCCACCCTTCCTTTTCCATCATCCTTGCCTGCTTCCGTAGTAGACATTTTTTTTTTTCTCTAGAGACTATATTTCAATCATTTCAATCTCCTTAGTGAAATAGAAAGTGAAGTTCATTATCATGTGATGAGAATGTAAAAGGAAGCTTATGCAGAAAGAATGTTTGGAACCTTTCCTCCCATTTCTCGGTTTTATTGTTCTTTCAATGACTGAAGCTTCACAGTTGGTTGTGTTGCTCATGCATAGTTTGTGGTGTTTATTGAGAGTCACACATGTTGTGGTGCACACTTAATTGTGGTACTGGCTGAGAATCACAATTTGGTTTGAGAAATTTTCACAAACTTTCATCACAACATTTTTCTGTGACGAAATGGTTCTCAAAAGACGTTGCTGTTTAGATAACACTTGGCATGAGGATTGCCAGAGATTAAACACTTGGCCTCATGCCTCCAATGCAAGTTTTCTATCACTGAGATATCCCAGAGTTCCATTAAATACTTAAATCTTAGGTAAAAGACTTCTTGAAAGTGATCCCACACACTACTTCTTGAACTCTTCCTTGTGAATTTCCAAAACCTCTTACTCATTTCCATATTTTTCAGTTTCCTCTTGTTTTTCTATCTCTCTCCTGTCCCACAGTTATTTAGTCCAGTCCCGTACATTTAAGATACCTATATGCTGATAATCTCTAAATCTTCATATCTGACCTGAATGTTAAGTTTACACCTTATTTTACCCAAAACAAAGATCATCCTGGATTTCTGTTTGTTTATAACTTTGTTTCAACCCAAAACAAATATTGTTTTATGTGTAAACCTGGGTGGGACAGGTTCAGGATAGCCTGAGCTATCTGCCCTTACTAAGTCCTTATTGCCCACCTGAAAATGTCTTTGTACTCAATAAAATAGTTTTGACAGGCATCTTATGGGAGATTACAATGTAGAAAACCACCAGGACTATATGTGTTTCACCATCAGCCTGGTTTGGATTATTTTATGCAAGACCCTGATTCAGACTTATTCATCTGGGCTTGGAAATATGGCCTAAGGGGTGATTTTACAGCTGGCCATGTGTAAAATGCTTCTGGAACTTTTTTTGGGGAGGTGGGGAAGGTCCCCCTTAAGTAGCGTCAGGAGCCTGGCAACCCCTTCCAGAGATTCTTGGCTACCAGGCTAGGATTTTTAATCTGAGAGCCCAAAAATATTGTGCTGCTTAGATCTTAATATACCTAGAAATACTAGGAAATACCTGAGATATCCAGTGGGTCTCAGGGCAAGGTTTTCAGTATGTTTGACTGTACGGTCCGAGGATTCCAAATTCTGCTCCGTCGCGGAGAAATGAAGGGGAGAACAACTCAAGCAAACGCTCAGGTGGATTCTTTTATTCTGGTATACCAGGGTCTATAGCCTCCTCCCAACAGAGCAAAGCCAGAAAGACCGCGTGCTACTGCTGGTTCCCCTTATATAAGATGGGAAATGGGAGGGGAAGGAAGTGGAATGATGTCACTTCCTTGAGGGCTGGGCTTCCACTATGATAACACGAATCATTGGTGAGGTAGGGGGTAAAGGCGGGACTTCTGCCCACAATAACGCAGCTCATTGGTGAGTAGGGCTTCCGCCACGATAATGCGGATCATTGGGTGAGGTGGGAGTGAAGGCGGGACTTCCGCCACGATACACAAATCATTGGTGTGGTAGGGGCTTCCCGCCACGATAATGCGGATCATTGGGTGAGGTGGGAGTGAAGGCGGGACTTCCGCCACGATACACAAATCATTGGTGAGGTAGGGGTGAATGCGGAACTTCCTTTTCACTAGACGCAAGCTCGTGAACATGTGGTCCTTTCCTAAGTAAAAACCTGGCATGGGTTTTTATTCCTTTTCATCTCCCCACTTCTTGTAGTAAAACTTCTAATCCTAGAAGTCAATGTGATCAGGGGCCTCCACTTCCTGATATTCCTGGTCAAAATTATCTGCATGAGCTAATTCTTGATATTGTTGACGTAATACCATAAGTTTAACTTCCCCAACCTGGGCTCCTATGAACGCAGTGATCCGATTGATTATGCATGGACCAATGGCTACCAGAAGTAAAAGGCTCAGAAGGGGCCCCAGTAGGGGTATTAGATAGGGGAGAATCCCACCCCATAAGGACCATAAGGGACCATCTAATAGCTCTTTTCTTCTTTGGGCAAGCTCCTCTTGATGGTGTCTGATCCTGTCTTGCACTATTCCTGACTTGTTAGTATAAAAAACAACATTTTCTTGCAAGGCCACACAAAGTCCTCCTTGCTCGCCAAGATCAAATCTAACCCTCGCCTGTTTTGTAATACCACTTCAGCCACGGAGTCAAGCTGGTCCAGCACATCATTAATGGAATTATATACTGTCTCCACATCTGAAATTAATTTTTGCGAGAGTTTGTTATATTTGTCTATTGATATGGCTAGCCCTGCGCTTCCGGTTGCTAGTCCACCCGCTACCCCTAGCCCTACCAGTAGGGGCAGGAACACTATAGCTCGTCGAGACCGTCGGGTGCCGCCTAAGAGATCTATGCTAGGCAGAGGGATGGACTCTGTCCCCGGGATGATATCAATGTTGGGGAGCACTAATGCTGGGACGCATATTCCGGTCCAGTTTCTGGGGAAAAAGAGAGTAAGCCAAATTTCCACCACATATCCATGCCCGTTCCGGAGGTAAACACCCTGGGCTAGAGGGAGCAGGTAGGACTTCTGAACACTGAGTAGCCCCCTACCTGACCCAGGTCTACGGATTCCGTGCTGTTATGCGAATAGCAAACAGATGATTCAAAGCTAAAAGGGACTACCTTAAAGGGTTTGACATAGGTACAGCTAGAAGAAGCAAAGGTTAGATTACCTAGTTGGACAGGGATAGCCAAAGGCCAATTTTCCCCCATTCTCATACAAAGCCAACAATCAGCAGCTAAAGTAGGGTTAGAGAAATTAAGAAGTTTGTGAGTTTCTTCTAGGATGCCATGAGTATTTGGATCTAACTTCTCAGCAGGCATCCGGGGTCGGAGGGAGGGGTGCCGAGGCCACTTAGGCATTTGGGTCTCCACCTCCTTTGTAGCCCAGTCTATGGCCTTCTTCTCTCTTTCCTGGTCTGTTGGCCCTCCACCATCCGAGATGTGAATGGGCGCCTTTAGGGGCCAGCAGACCAAGTCTCCCACTTCGGCCATGCAACTTGCGGCTCCATAGAGAGATTTATAGCTACTAACTGTCCATTTCCCTCCTATGCTCCCCTTGTAAGTTTCGGTGAGTCTAGCCACCAGATGTGCCTGGTTATTTTTGGTACACTCTCGATACTCCCGATAGCACCGGGAGTGAACTTGAGTAAGCTCCACACATCCAGCAGGGCATTTCCCCCCCGAAGAGGGAGGCAAGGGTTGAGGTTTTTCTCTACACACCCATTCTGGTTCCCCCCCCCCCATGGGAAGAAGTAGGGGACTGGAGGTAAGCAATTCTAGTTCCACAGTCTACTGCTCGAGTGTACAGGAGCCTACTGTTGAGTTGATAGCCTCCCATACAGTCACAGGGGTTTCCAAATAGTTTTTTTACCAGTCTTCTGGGCTTATGGGCTGATCGAGTCCTCCTTCAGCCAGTGCCAGGAGGAGCATTGTTAGAGTCAGAGGGCGTATCAGGGCTAGAGTGCGTTCGCCGGACTCGAATCTTGAGAGGATTCTCGGTGCGCATCCACTTTCCACTCATTAGTGGTTTGAGGTCAGCAGGGGCAGGTTTCAGATGGGAGGCGTGAACCCAGGAAGCAATGCCGTCCACCTTAACAGCAGTAGGGATGATCAGAAGGACGACATAAGGTCCCTTCCACCGAGGCTCCAGTGTCTGCGAGCGATGCCCGCCTCACCAGGACCTGGTCTCCCGGGCTTGAAGCAATGTGGCACCGTCAATTCTCCGGGTTCATATGTCTGTCTGAGTTCTTTCCAGACTTGGCTTTGTAGGGCAGCGATGGTGGCCAGCCGAGCTGCTAAGGGAGTGGAGGGGGGGAGAGAAAACATCATAAGAGCTCAAAAAGCATTCGCACCGGGGGGGGGGGGGGATCACCATACAACACTTCAAAGGGAGTTAGTTTACACAAAGAGGGCAAAGGGGTATTCCTAGCCCTGAAGAGGGCAGAAGATAGGAGGGTAGTCCAGTCCCCTATGCCAGTTTCTAGAGATAATTTGGTTAAAGTCTCCTTAATAGATCTATTCATCCTTTCTACCTGCCCTGAGCTCTGCGGGTGATACGAACAGTGTAATTTCCAATTTATGCCCAGGGTCTTGGCTAATCCCTGACTTACCTGGGCCACAAAAGCTGGTCCGTTGTCTGACCCAATTACCTGAGGAAGTCCAAACCTGGGGAAGATGTCATCTAATATCTTCTTAGCCACCACCTGGGCTGTTTCCTTCTTGCATGGGTAGGCTTCCACCCATCCTGAAAATGTATCTACAAAGACTAGCAAATACTTTAGTCCATATTTGGCAGGCTTGATTTCAGTGAAATCAATCTCCCAATGTTGGCCTGGTCTCTCCCCTCTCAGTCTCTTTCCAGTTCCCATCTTAGTAGGATAGGCATTTACCAGTTGACAGGGTTGGCAGGACCTTACAATTTTTTCGGCCATTTCCTTTAGCCTCTCTGGTTTTGGTACCCGAGGCCATTCCTTAATTAACTCCATCATTTTTCTGACCCCTAAGTGGGTGAGTTGGTGAAGAGTTTGCAGATACTGATTTACCTCTGGTTCTCCAGAAAGAAGGGAGTCTACAGTTGACACTGGTGGGAGGTTGTCAGGTTCAGTAACAATAAGTGCAGGGATCTCCTTCATGCGGGATGCCGCTGCCTTTGCCGCTTCATCAGCTCTTCTGTTTCCAGACGCGACGGTTTCCTTTCCCGTTTGATGACCTGGACAGTGAACTATCGCCAGTTCTTTGGGTAGGAGAAGAGCAGATAAAAAACGCAACATCTCTTCTTTGTGTTTAATTTCTTTTCCTGCAGATGTCAGGAGTCCCCTCCTTTGGTAGATAGCGCCATGGACATGGGCAGTTCCGAAAGCATATCTGCTATCTGTGTAGATGGTTGCACTTTTTCCTGCTGCCATTTCCAGTGCTCTGGTAAGGGCTATCAACTCAGCTCGCTGAGCAGAGGTCCCCTCTTTCAGGCATTTGGACCAGATAACGTCATGATCACTCACCACTGCAGCCCCAGCTCGTCTCTCTCCATCTTGGAGAAAACTACTTCCATCTGTGTACCATATGACGTCAGGGTTCTTTAATGGCTGGTCCTGTAGGTCCCTTCTCAGCCCACTCTCTTCGGCCAGCAAATCCTGGCAGTTATGCAACACTGGTGTCTCTGACTCTTCAGGGAGCAGGGTGGCCGGGTTGAGAATCACAGGTAGGCTGATAGTTATTCTGCCTTTGTCTAGAAGGATACTCTGATAGTGGGTAATACGGGCATTTGAGAGCCAACGGTCGGGGGGCTGTCGAATTATACTTTCCAGAGCATGAGGGGCTATTATAGTCAGCTTTTGTCCCAAGTAAATTTTATCTGCATCCTTTACCAGAAGTGCAGCTGCGGCTATTGCCCTCAAACATTTAGGCCACCCACTGGCCACTGGGTCTAGTTTTTTTGATAGGTAGGCAACCGGCCTTTTCCACAGACCTAGCGTCTGTGTCAGCACTCCCCTTGCCATTCCCCCCTTTCTCTTCTAGATATAAGGTAAAAGGCCTGCTAGCATCAGGGAGGGCCAGGGTTGGGGCTGTGAGCAGAGCTGTTTTGATAGAGTCAAACGCCCTCTGGCATTCATGGGTCCACTCAAACTTTGCATCCCCTTTTGTGAGGGGGTACAGTGGGGCTGCCAGGTTGGCGAAACCAGGGATCCAGAGGCGGCAGAAACCTGCCATCCCCAGAAACTCACGTAACTGCCGGCGAGTAGTAGGTGCTGGGATCTGTGCCACGACCTTCTTCCGAGCCTCCGTCAGCCATCGCTTTCCCCCTCGTAGCATGTATCCCAGAAACGTCACCTCTCTCTTGCACAGCTGCGCCTTCTTAGCTGATGCTCTATACCTTAGCCGAGCAAGTTCCTTCAGCAGGTTATGGGTGGCCTGCTTGCAATCTTCTTCAGTTTTTCCTGCAATCAAAATATCATCCACATACTGGAGCAGGGTTACCTGGGGGTGCTGGCTGCGGAAGAGACTTAAGTCTTGGTGCAAGGCCTCATCAAAGATGGTAGGAGAGTTCTTAAATCCTGAGGCAATCTGGTCCAGGTTAGTTGGCCTGAAATTCCTGCCTCAGGATCACTCCACTCAAAAGCAAATAAGGGTTGACTGGCTGGATGTAGGGACAGGCAGAAGAAAGCATCCTTTAAGTCCAATACAGTATACCATACTCTCTCAGGACTTAAGGTGCTGAGAAGATTGTATGGGTTGGGCACAGTGGGATGGATGACTTCCACCTGACTGTTAACTGCCCTTAGGTCCTGTACTGGCCGATAGTCCCCAGTTCCAGGCTTCTTAACTGGGAGTAATGGAGTATTCCAGGCTGACTGACATTTTACTAAGACCCCTTGTTGGAGAAGTTTCCGGATATGAGGAGTTATGCCTTTCTTCACTTCCTGACTCATGGGGTACTGCCTAACTCTCACAGGGACAGCAGTAGTTTTTAACTCTACCACTACTGGAGCCTGTAAGGTAGACAACCCCAGTCCAGCAGTTTCGGCCCAAGCTTCTGGAACTAGTCTCAACCAAAAGTCGGTGTCTTGGCTTTCAACTGGCAAAGGGTTATTTGTAAATAGTCTATATTCATCCTCAGCCCTGATGGTCAGGACGGAGGTGGTAAGTGGTTGGACACTGGGATTAAGAAAAGCAATTTCTGGACCAGTTTCTTCAAAGGTTATCTGGGCTCTGAGTTTGGTTAGCAAGTCTCGTTCCATTAGAGGTGAGGGGCAGTTTGGTATGACCAGGAAAGAATGCTTGATTTCTCCTTTCCCCAAGTCCATAGTCCGGGAAGTAGTCCAGGAACGATAGCTACTTCCATTTGCTCCTTGTACTAAGGATTGCTTACTAGAGAGGGGTCCCAAAGGTTTCTTTAGGACCGAGTATACTGCCCCTGTGTCGAGTTCAAAGTCTATGGGAGTCCCCTCCACCTTAAATTTAGCCCTGAGCTCCCGGAGGGGGTTGGAGCCCTGACCCCCCTATTCAGATTCAAGGGCCAGGGTCCTTGAAGGTTGAGGGGATCGTGGGGGTTGGGTGCTACGAGGGAATCGTGGGGGTTGGGTGCATTCCCGAGCCCAGTGTCCCCTCTGGCGGCAGCGAGCGCATTGGTCCTTGTCCAGGGGTCGGCGTCTTCGTGGGCCCAGGTCCCTACCTTTCTGACCTGTGCTAGATCTGTCTACTGCTACTGCCAAGACCCTTGCCAGTTCCTTATTCCTTCTTCTGTCCTTTCGTTCTTCCCTCCTCTCTCTCTCTTCCCTCTCTTTCTTCTCTGCTTCTCTCCTTACTCTGTCTCTCTTCTCCTGCCACTCTCTTCTCTCCTTTTCTAGTCGCTCCTCTTTCTTCCTTTGTTTCTCTCTTACTGAACACTTTCTCAGCCTCCTTTACTAAGTCTTGTAAAGTCTTTCCCTGGATATCCTCCAGCCTCTGGAGTTTCTTTCTAATATCTGCTGCTGACTGTCCTACAAAAGCCATAATGACTGAAGCCTGATGAGTTTCGGAGGTTGGATCGAAAGGAGTATACCTCCTATAGGCTTCCATCAGCCTTTTTAGGAAAACCCCGGGAGGCTCATCGGGTCCCTGTATTACCTCTTTTACCTTGGCCAGGTTTGTGGACTTTCTAGCCGCTTCCCAGAGACCTCTCATGAGAGCCTGGCGATAGGTGGACAGATTCCCCCTACCTTCATATGTGTTGGGGTCCCAATCCGGTCTCTGCAAGGGGAAAGAGTCATCAATAACATCAGGTCTGGTTGTCACCAAGCCATCTAATCCTATCACATTTTTCCGGGCTGCTGCCAAAATGCGGTCCTGTTCTTCAGTAGTGAACAGGGTACGAAGCAGCTGCTGGCAGTCGTCCCAAGTAGGTTGGTGGGTGTTCATCAGAGAATCTAAAAGATTAATTAACCTAGTGGGGTCTTCAGAGAAAGAGGGATGGTTAAGCTTCCAGTTATAAAGGTCAGAAGTGGGGAAGGGCCAATACTGGAGGGCAGGCATCTCTCCCCCCCCCCCCATCATCCATCATGGGCCCTACTGGCCTCAGCGGCATGATTGGCAAAGCTCCAAATGTCGGATCTCTTTGCCTGCTGCAGGTTCCCGCAGCTGGCCCTGCTCGCTGGCTCTCATCCGGCAAGTACTCCGGGGATGATGGAGGCAAGCAAGTTGCTCCTCCCCCTGCCCCCTGGAGCACGTGAGAAGCTGCTCCTTCCCCTCCCCCCTGCAGCACATGGGAAGCTGCTCCTTCCCCTCCCCCTGCAGCACATGGAAAGGCACTCCTCCCCCAGCCCCCTGGAGCACGTGGGAAGGCGCTCCTCCCCTTTCCCCCTGCAGCACATGGGAAGGCGCTCCTCCCCCAGCACCCTGGAGTACGTGGGAAGGCGCTCCTCCCCTTTCCCCCTGCAGCACATGGGAAGGCGCTCCTCCCCCAGCCCCCTGGAGCACGTGGGAAGGCGCTCCTCCCCTTTCCCCCTGCAGCACATGGGAAGCTGCTCCTTCCCTTGCTCCCTGCAGCACGTGGGAAGGCGCTCCTCCCCCAGCCCCCTGGAGCACGTGGGAAGGCGCTCCTCCCATTTCCCCCTGCAGCACATGGGAAGCTGCTCCTTCCCTTGCTCCCTGCAGCACGTGGGAAGGCTGGGAAGCTAAGGAGGGATCTGATGGGGAACGGGGTTCTGCAGTCGCCTCCTCTGCTGGAGCGGAAGGGGTGCGAGCAGATGGGTTGTAAGGAGGGGGTTCAAAGAGAAGTAGGTCCGTAGTGTCAGGGTAAATGCGGGGCACAGCTCGCTCCTTTTTAGGCTGTGACTCCAATTCCCTTTTCTCCTTCATGGGTAGGATCGTAGGCTCCAAAGGCGGCTGTAAAGAAGAAGGTTTAGGGGGGGGAAGGAATGGCCGCACCCAGTCAGGGGGACTGGTACAGAGGTCCTCCCACATGAGAATGTAGGGTTCTTGATCAGGATGTCCATGCGGCCCCGGTCGGTACACGATGTCTTTCACTCTGCGAACTAGGGAAACATGAAAAGACCCCCCCTTTGGCCATCCAACCTGAAAGGTTGGCCACTCAGCAGCACAGCATGTCTGCCACTTGCCCCTTTTTATGGCTAGGGAACGATTTTGTGCACGAGTCCTCACTTCTGACCAGTGGTCCAGAGTGAGGGACAAAGGAGTTGTCTGCTTCTGTCCCATAATGAGAACAGCAAATCAAAGGAGTAGATGAGGAAAAGATTTGGGGGGGGGGGACAAAGGGGGTGAGGATAGAAGAGTTCAAAGAATTTAAGCCAACACATGCCTACAGAACCTAAACACTTACACGACACCAACTACAATGGAACAAGACAGAACAGAGGAGCAAAACTCAAAAACAGAAATCTCTAATTAATAGAAATAAGGTTCACCACAGCAGCCTGGGAACGTCTTCCCGCTGTAAACTCGAACTCCTGGGGGCCCTCCAGGGTCGTGACCTATAGTTTCTGAACTCGTCAATTCACTACCACCCGGAATCCACTTCGAGTGGGGACTCTCAAGTCCTCGGTCACCCTACCATTTCCCTACTTCCATTTTTGATACACATCCAGTCACAACAACATAAAGTATACTGCCAATTTCTACTCGAAACAAGTTACAACTGACAACACAAGATACATTGCTGGTTTCTACTCACAACAAGTTACAACCAACAACACAACAACACAAGCTACATTAATTAGAACCCACCGAGTGGTCCGTTCACTACCCTGCTCCGGGCAGATCTGGTATCTCCTGGCTGGCTCGCCAATGTACGGTCCGAGGATTCCAAATTCTGCTCCGTCGCGGAGAAATGAAGGGAGAACAACTCAAGCAAACGCTCAGGTGGATTCTTTTATTCTGGTATACCAGGGTCTATAGCCTCCTCCCAACAGAGCAAAGCCAGAAAGACCGCGTGCTACTGCTGGTTCCCCCTTATATAAGATGGGAAATGGGAGGGGAAGGAAGTGGAATGATGTCATTTCCTTGAGGGCTGGGCTTCCACTATGATAACACGAATCATTGGTGAGGTAGGGGTAAAGGCGGGACTTCCGCCACAATAACGCAGCTCATTGGTGAGGTAGGGCTTCCGCCACGATAATGCAGATCATTGGGTGAGGAAGGGGTAAAGGCGGGACTTCCGCCACAATAACGCAGCTCATTGGTGAGGTAGGGCTTCCGCCACAATAATGCGGATCATTGGGTGAGGTGGGAGTGAAGGCGGGACTTCCGCCACGATACACAAATCATTGGTGAGGTAGGGGTGAATGCGGAACTTCCTTTTCACTAGACGCAAGCTCGTGAACATGCGGTCCTTTCCTAAGTAAAACCTGGCATGGGTTTTATTCCTTTTCATGACAATGTTCAGAGGAACATGTGATCCTGAGAACTAAACTGGGGTCAACAACAAGCAAGGTCTTAACCCTGTACTATTTCTTCATTTGTTCCAAATTTCTATGTTTAACTGTATATTTCACAGACCTTCTTAGTGCAAACTGGCTTGTTGTTCCAAAATGTCACTACCCAAATTATCATCATTTAATACACAGTATATATGGCAAATTGTACTTTTGTGTTTGATTTTGGGCCACATCCAGCTGCGCTCTGGGCTACTCCTGGTTCTGCACTCAGAAATCGCTCCTGTCAGGCTTGAGGGACCATATGGGATACTGGGGATTGAGCCTAGGTCAGCCACGTGCAAGACAAATGCCCTACCACAGTGCTATCTATCACTCAAGTCCCCGCAAATCATATTTTATTGAGTTAGCTGCACCAAGCTACTTCCTCTTCTTACTTTCTTTTTTCACTACATCCTACAATGTTACTGACACTGTTACCAATTAAAGATTTCAATTCACACATTTTTTTAATCTTATGTCTGATAAAGGCTGTGAATACCCTTATCATTGGAGTTCAAAGAAAGTGACAGGATGTGATTTCTAAGAATGGGCCATGAAGCTTCTTTTTAGAACACATTCTTTCTCTTGACATTTTGAAGACAACAATAAAAAGTTCAAATCACGTAGGAAGTTTCAAGAGCATATTCCAGCTAATGGCCAGAGACTGGCTAAATTGTCAGTCATTATTAACTATTAAATAAAAAATGTTGAATGAACTACCAGAAGCTTTTAGTGTCCATTCTTTGAACTACATACAAAGACTCCAAATATGGAAGAGAAAGAAAGCATTATTTAGTGACATGCCTGACTGATTGATTCTCAGAAGCCTTAGAGATAATAAATCATTGTTTGTGGGCAATTTTTTACATTGAATTAAAAAATAATACATGCTCAGACCCAAAACTTTACAAATCTTTATATATTTCATATACATTTTGGTTTGGGGGCCACACCTGATATTGGTTATGAGTTACTACTGCCTTACCTTTGCAGTCAGGAATTATTCCTGGAAGGCTTGGAGGACCATGTGGGATGTTTGAAATTAAACCTTCTTGTCTGTGTGCAAGGTAAGTGCCCTACTGGCTATACTCTATCTTTATCTCCCAAGAGATCTTTATTCTTAAAACCATAAAAATTTACTTAAATATTTATTTCATATTCCATGTTAAAAGTACATCAGAAAATAAAACCTTTTTTTTTTGTTTGTTTGTGTTTTGGTTTGGTCCACAACCAGCAACCTCAGGGGTTATTCCTGGTTCTGTGCTCAGAAATTGTTCCTGGTTGGCTCAGGGGACCAAATAAGATGCCAGAAATTGAACCTGGGTTTGTCCTGGGTCAGCTGCTTGCAAGGCAAATGCCCTTTTGCTGTGCTATCACTCTGGCCCCATCTCCCCCCCTTCTTTGAATTTTTTTTAATTTTTTGACTGTGTGATCTTATTTCTACTTTTCTTTGACAGTTACAAATTTGTTTATGACTGAGTTTTAGTCATACAATGTACAACATCCTTCACCAGTGCATATTTCCCGTCACCAATGTCCTCAGTTTTCCTCTAGCCCTATACCTGCCCTTTCATCTGCCTGTCTTTGAGGCACATATTGTTCTTCTTTTTTCTCTCTTCATTTTTTAGATACTGTGCTTTGCAATATTGTTACTGATATGCAATTTATTACTGTATATCTCTTTATCTCTTTTCAACACACAGTTCTTGTCCAGAGTGATCATTTCCTACTCTCATTGTCATAGTGGTCCCTTCTTTGCTTAATTACATCCCCTTATTTTACCAAATTTCCTACCATGGATTGGTCCTCCTAACCCTCATCTCTCTATTGTCTATAGATATTTTTATATTCCAAAAATGAGTGTGATTATTCTGTTTCTCTCTCTGACTCATTTTGCTCAGCACGATACTCTCCGTATTCATCCATGTTTAGGCAAATGTTAGAATTTCATTTTTTCCTAACATCTGTGCAGCATTTCATTGTGTAGATGTACCACTGTTTTTTTATCCACTCATCTGTTCTCAGGCTCTTGTGTTGTTTTCAGATTCTGGCTATTATGAATAGTGCTCCAATGAATATGGGGATGCAGGGAGGGTTTCTGCATTGTCTTGTAGGGCACCTAAGGTATATTCCTAGGAGTGGTATTGCTAGATTATGGAAACTCAAATCTTAGTGTATTGAGGTATATCCATATTGTTTCTCAGAGGCTGGATTTGTCAGCATTTCCACTAGCTGTGAATGAGAGTTCCTTTATCCCTGCATCCATGCCAGGACTGGTTGGTGCTTTTGCACATGGGGTTTTCTTCCTAGATCTCTGGAACTCTGGTGATTCTTATGTTCTTTCTGTTGAATTTATTCTAAATTTCTATTGTTGTCTGTTCATTTAGTTTTCTTTCCAATCTTCTTTTTATTTTTTTTTTTAAGTCTCTTTTCCATCTTCTGCTGTTGTTGTGAGGTGTTATATAGCTCATCGATAAGGTCACTGATTTTGTTCTCAGGAGCTGTTAGATGGCTAATGAGGTTTTTCAGTGAGTTTTTTTTTAGTACTGTTCTTTTGGTTTGAAGTTTTCTCATTTCTATTTTCAGATTCTCTTGAGTCTCATTAGCTGTCCATTCTCTGGTTTTCTAGCATTCCTATAACTTCCTAGACATTTCCTCTCTAAAGTCCTTATCTGTGGTCTATATTAGTAGTGATAGTTGGTTCTTCAGATCTACCATCCTCATTCACTAAGCATGGTGGGATTCTCTGTTGTTTTCCCATTGTGACCTTTGCAGTGCAGTGATATCTTTTGTGTTGTACTGTGTCTCAAAGACTAGAAGAAATGCTGGGTCACTGAGCAAAGCAGAGAAGCCATGCTCTTTTTGGGGTGCACTGACCTGTGGTGAAAATGGCTTTTCTGAGTCAAAGAGGACCCCACTGCCAGTCCATCTGTCAGACTCAGCTTTTTGTGATTGTGTGGCTAGGTGGAGCTTAGCTGGGGTGTCTCAAAGGCCTTTCCCCTTATCCTGTGCTTCACTTTCCTTTGGTGCACACTGACCTGGGAGAAAATTGCTCTTCTGAGTCTAAGAGGACCCCACCATTTGTCTGTTTTCTTAAGTTTCTTGGTACTATGTAGCTGTATAGATTCCAGTTTGGATGACTAGAAGACCTCTTCTCTTGTCCTGATACTTCTCTGCTGCAGGCGTCTTGTGCCTCAGCAATTCTAGTGGGATGGAATCCTTCATGTAGGAAAACGGGTAACATGAGTGGATGAATATGAAATATGTAATAATGAAGACCACACAAAATGCATTGTATGGGGACCCACGTTTGCATCATATTTAATACAGGCAAGAGGCAAACTTTACATTTTCAGCCGATCTTTTAAGCACAACTCTGGTATGCAAAGTATTTTCATGGAAACAAGGGCAGAGGATCTTTAGGGGGGACAACACAATGGTATTGGACCCTAGAATCTACTTATCAAATAACTACCTGATGTAGGTGAGAAAGAACCCTGCTAGTGAGATAAGGCGAAACATAAGATGGAGGTGTTCTGGTCTTGCAAGAAGCTTCTAATAGCAAGAGAAGAGAAACTGGTTTGCAGCCTGCCGGAAAGTAAAATTCAAGAAAGGAGCTATTGTTTACCACCATGAAGCTACAAAAAACAAGTTGCTGGGAACTGGCCGGACTCAATCTTTGAGTTGCAAAGATACTAGCCATTGGGGAACTTAGCTTTCTTTGGTACTGAAATTTCTTTTGACTGCAGGATAACTGAGGCCGAATTTTTTTAGTTTTGCAAGGGAGACAATGCCAAATAAATAAAAGGAAAGAGAAATATAATGTCACCGCCATGTCATAAATATAACAGAAATATAGCCAGTAATCCACACAGGGTTATTATTGACTTCTCCAACGGGCCTTTTGGTTGATATATTTATTGGGGGGGTGGGGATCAGGCACTGCACCAGAAAAGCCAATAGACACATCTGGTGTGTGCTTCCCTTAATAATGGAGACAACCATGTTACGTGCAGTGACACTTCTCTTCCTTCAGAACTTACTGACCTGTGGTGAAAAATGACTTTTATGGGTCCAAGATGGACATGCTGGCAATCATTTTTTCTGATTCAGTTTCCTCAGACTGTCAACTCTTCTTCTTTATCAAATATTCTGATCCAATTATGCTCTTACTGAGCCTCTTGCACATTCTACATTTTATGGCTATCAAGCTCCTCTGAAAATATCTGTGTGCATCCTGTTTCTATGTAACACTTCTCTATATTTAAAATGTTTAAATATTTCTTGAAAGTTTCATGAAATTAAGAAATAATTGTGAGGGGCCAGAGCGATAGCACAGCGATAGTGCATTTGCCTTGCATGCTGCTGAACTAGGACAGACCTTGGTTTGATCCCCTGGCATCCCATATGGTCCCCCAGAGGCAGGAGCGATTTCTGAGTTCATAGCCAGGAGTATCCCCTGAACGTCACAGGGTGTGGCCCCCAAATGCAATATATATATATATATATATATATATATATATATATATATATATATATGTGTGTGTGTGTGTGTGTGTGTGTGTGTGTGTGTGTGTGTGTGTGTGTGTGAATTTTTTAGTATAATAATAATGCCAATGCAATTTTGAGGGAAAAATAAAGCAGAACAGAGATAAGCTACAATATCGAATTCTACTATAAAACTTTATACTTGTAATGATATGGTATTGGATTAAAAACATACTGATGTGTGAATCTGGAGAAGATATTACAGCAGTTAGCCATTTGTTTTGCTTGTGGATATTTCAAAATAGATCCCTAGCACCCTATGTAGTCATTTTATCCCACCATGGGTAATGTCTGAGCACAGATACAGGTATAAGCTCTGAGCACTGGCTGGGTGTGGCACCCCTCAAAAATATTGACACACAAGAATAAAATTTAGAGCCAATAAGGAAATATTTACATATATTGACAATTCACTTTTTAAAAAGTCAAGATCTTAAATTGGATAAAGGAAATCTATTCAATAAATGGTACAGTGAAAACTGAACAACACATACAGACGAATACAATGGGGTACTATAAACACTTACTCTATCAAATTAACAAATTAATAAAAAAAGAATTTATGAATGAGTCTACACAGAAATGCAGCATTGCAAAATTGCTTAAAACTATTACTAAAAAAAGACATTTTTTTCTGAGTGGGAAAAATACAAAAATATAATTACACACCATAGTTTGACAAAATAACTCATATCCAATATGCATAAAGAATTAACAAGACTCCAGACACAGAGATAACACATACTTACCCGACAAATGTTGCCACGGTACTGGCTTATTTTCACTGCTTTTCCACTAATCTCTGTAGAGACGCTTAACCACCAAAAACTAAAGGCATGCCAGTTTTGTGGCTGACATCTCCAGGGCAGGCTCCTCTGTTTCTAGGACAGGCTCTTTTTCTCCACATCTCTGTACTCCCAGAAGTCTTGGCAGCCATGCACATGAACCACTGCTGTTAATATGTGTTTATGGATCTATTCCCACAAATCCTCAATATCCTCATTATCCCCATAGTTTTCTTTTCTTTTCTTTTCTTTTTTTGTTTTTGGGTCACACCCGGCAGTGCTCAGGAGTTACTCCTGCCTCTATGCTCAGAAATCGATCCTGGCAGGCTCTGGGGACCATAGGGATGCTGGAATTTGAACCACCATCCTTCTGTATGCAAGGCAAACACCTTACCTCCATGCTATCTCTCCGGCTCCAAATATCCCAATGGTTTTAAAACTGACATCCCAATAGGAATATACCAAATTAGATGTAAAATTATCACAGAAGCCACATAAGCTCAACAAACAAAACCAACAACAGAATGTTCAACTAGCAGTAAACAGCATAGTAAACCTTCAGACAATGACATGAGGTTCACATTGCAAACGATGACAATTTTCACTAATTTTCTTTTAATGAAGATTTTTCATCAATTCCATTATCATTTAGTTGTACAAAGAAATATTAAGTACATTTTTGTTTCTGCGAAGGTGAAGACTTTGGGGAAGTTAGAAACTGGTAACAATGATAGAAGGAATATTATATAGATGGTGGAATTGGGATTGGAATATTGAATGCCAAAGCAACTCTGTACACCAAAATGTTTAAAATAAAGAAATTTAGTTAATAAGTATATACACATTTTTATTTATTATAAAATAAATACAAATCTAAAAACAAAAAGATATTGCTTACATAAGTGAGAATATTATATACGAAAAAGATTCAAACAGCAAATATTACTAGTGTGATGGAGAAAAATGAAGCTTTTATTTTTTGGGGGGTATACCCAGGCATAGGGGTTACTCCTGGCTCTATGCTCAGAAATTACTTCTGGCAAGGTGGGGAGACCACATGGGATGGTGGGGATCAAACTTGAGTCAGTTATGTGCAAGGCCAATACCCTACCTACTGTATTATGGCTCAACCCCCCCAAAATGAAGCCTTTACACATTGGCAGGCATATAAACATGTCTATTTTCAATAGATAGCAATATAAGGTTTCTCAAAATATAAAAAAGTAGTTTTATTATATGATCCAGAATTTTACCTCTAGATGTCTATCTCAAGAATGCAAAAATGGCTGATCTGCCCTAAGGAACAGATTCTCTGAGGACACTGGAGACGACACCCAGGTATATGGCTTCCCAATTTGATGGTCTGTTACCTGGACCCAATGTAATCTTCTAATCAAATAAAGCTCCCCTGAGACCTCCCTGGGGGTTGGGGGTAAGTTTCTGACAGTGAAGTAGAAAGATACCTACAAAATCTTTTCTTATTATTAATATCTTTATTTAAACACCTTGATTACAAACATGATTGTAGATGGGTTTCAGTCATGTAAAGAACACCCCCCTTCACCAGTGCAGCATTCCCATCACCAATGTCCCAATTCTCCCTCCTCTTCACCCCACCCCTGCCTGTACACTAGACAGGCTTTCTACTTCCCTCATTTGTTCACATTGTTAGGATAGTTCTCAATGTAGTTATTTCTCTAACTGCACTCATCACTCTTTGTGGTGAGCTTCCTGTAGTGAGCTGGAACTTCCAGCCCACCTCTCTGTCTCTGAAAATTATTGCAAGAATGTCTTTTGAAATCTTTCTGTTAATACATGAACATCAACATTAATTCCTTTAATTAGATGGTATACTTACATTTATAGGGATATAATTAAAAAGTATATAAATATTTTAAAATATTGTTGTATCTATGCATCTTTTAAAGTACTTGACATTGAAACTAAAAACAAATAAACAGTTTGCCAATAAAAACTCCAGGAATGTATGAAAAATGCTTGGTAATTATGCTGCCTCAACGTTGCTCTGCCCATCCATGCCTACATTTTATTTTATTTTTCCCTCAGCACCTCTCTTGTCACCCTAATAATTCTCTTCTATAAAGATCAGCCAGATTGTTTACCCTGTCATGATTTTACATCTGCTATTATTTCTTCCTCAAAATATTTCATTTTTTCTTCACAACTCTTGGGCTCCCTTTTTATGGATTCCTTTTATGGTCATGGCACGCACTTGTTTTCTTAATTATTTACCTTTTATTATGTACCTTTTTGTTATTTACCTTAGTTATTTACTTTAGCTATTTACCTTGTGGTTGCTTATCTCTCTTAGGTAAACGTAAGCTCACTAAGGATAATGACTTGTCTTTTTCATCTAATAACATTTAACTTCAAAGTGAGTGTCAAGTACTTTGTATGTTGATTGCTGATGTGTTTCATAAATGCTTTCTGAATTAACATTATATTGAGCCTCTATGAAAGGCACACATATCAATATTCAAATGTAGTGCTTTCATTTTTGAAAGAATCATTGGCGATGACAGAAGTGCATTGACTTTATATCAAATACTATACATTACACATTACTTAAATTCTAATAAAACCCTAATAGATAGAGCAAACAAAATCAGAGCTGGAGTAATAGCATTGGTTAGGGCATTTGGGTTCAATCTCCAGCATCCTATATTGGAGATATACTATATAAACACATATTTCATATATAATAATAAATATTTAATATATGATATATTGCTATATAATATAAATAAATATATAGGCATGTATATAAAACATGAAAATGTACATAGACAGGAAAACGTTGTAATTGAGTTAAACCTTAGGAAGTGCCTGTTGCGGATTGGAAAATAAAGCCACTGGTGTTTACTGCAAAATGGAGATGTCATCCTCCCTCCTCCAGAAGTTCTAGAATTAACCAGTTCTTTCTCTCTATTGCTCTCTGTTTTGGGGCCACATTCAGTGGTTTTCGGGTCTTTTTCCTGGCTCTACAATCTTTCCTGATGGGTTAGGAGGACCATATGGAGTTTATTGGGTCAAACCCAGGTTGACTGCATACAACTTCAATGCTTTACCTGCTGTTTTGTTGGTCTGGCCCTTGATCTGGTTTCTTGATTCAATGTCAAAGCGATATGAGATCAGATTTTGATTCCTCACCCTCTTATTAATACTGGGTGAACAAGTGTGTAGGAAACAAGATATTGTTGCATATATATTGGATTCTAGAAGTGATCTCTCAGCTTAGTTACACAATTGTTCTAATGGATATTCTGTTTTTTTTTTTTTTTTTTTTGGTTTTTGGGTCACACCCAGCATTGCTCAGGGGTTACTCCTGGCTGTCTGCTCAGAAATAGCTCCTGGCAGGCACGGGGAACCATATGGGACACCGGGATTTGAACCAACCACCTTTGGTCCTGGATCGGCGGTTTGCAAGGCAAACGCCACTGTGCTATCTCTCCGGGCCCGGATATTCTGTTTTTACAGTAAGGATTTTGTGCCTAGTAATTTATGAAGATTTGTGCTCCTAAAACAACACCTACAGTTTTGTTTTGCTTTGTTTTTGTCTGGGAGCACATGTTGCAGTGTGAGCAGAGATTACTTCTGGCTCAGTACTAGGAATTACTCCTGATGGAATTTGGAGGCCATATAGGATACTGGGTATTGAACTCAGATTGTGTGCAAGGTAAGTATCCTACCTATTGTGCTATCACCCTGCCACCTAACCTGCATGATTTTTATTTTTTTAAATTTTATACATTGATTGATTTGGGGCCATACCCAGCAGCACTCAGTGGTTACTCCTGGCTCTGCATCTAGAAATCGCCCCGGCAGGCTGGGGTACCATATGGGATGCCGGGAATCAAACTGAGTCCCTCCCATGTTGGCCATATGCAAGGCAAATGCCCTACCACAGTACTATCTCTCTGGCTCCACCTGCATTATTTTTAATACTTTGAATAATTTTTGAAATTTATAAGAAGGCCACATCCAGCTGCACTCAGTGGTTACTCTTGGCTTACTCCTGGTTTACTCAGGAGTCACTCTTGGCAGGCTCAGAGGACTATATGGGATGACAGGGATTGATTCTGAGGAAAGTATCCTACCCACTATACTGTCTTCCCAGCCCTAACTTTTGATAATATCACCATGTAACCATTGTAGGAAGGTTGAGTCTTACCAATAAGGTTGAATGCTATCATTCCTATTTTATCTTCAAGTAAATACTGACTAAATTTAAATACTATGTGGGAAAGGATTTAATATAAGTTACTTAAAATTTTTATTTAAACACCATGGTTACAAGGCTGTTCATGCCACATTTTTTCCCACAGATAAATTTGTTTATGATTGAGTTACAATCATACAATGTACAAAAACCTTCATGAACACACAATTCCCTCCACCAATATCCCCAATTTTCTTCTCACCCACCTTCCTTCCCCCACCTGCTTCTGGGGTAGACTCTCTCTCTCTCTCTCTCTCTCTCTCTCTCTTCTTTTTTGACACTGTAGTTTGCACTGCTGTCAATGAAGGAGTGCCATGAATATCGATTTATCCTCTTTCAGAACTCCGTTTCTATCCAGAGTGATCAGTTCCAATCATCACTTTCACAGTAGATCCTACTCTAACTTCACTCTCTGCTCTTTATGTCAAGCTTCCTACCAAGGACTGGTCCACCTAATCCTCATCTCTATTTGTCTCTGGATATCATTCCCACATTGTCTTCTATTTTTTATATTAGTTTATATCCCACAGATATATTCTATGTTTATCCTTCTCCCTCTGACTCCTTTCATTCATCATAATAATCTCCATGTCCATTCATGTATTAGCAAACTTCATGGCTTTAATTCACTAATGGCTGCATAGTATTCCATTGTGCAGATATACCACTGTTTCTTTAGTCACTCATCTGTTGTTGGGCACCTGGGTTGCTTCCAGATTCTGGTTATTGTAAACAGTGCTGAGAAGAACATAGGAGTGCGAGGGTATTTTTTCCATTGTGTTTTTGTGTTCCTAGGATATATTCTAAAAGTGGTACTGCTAGATCATATGGGAGCTCAATTTCCAGTTTTTTGAAGCATATCCATATTGTTTTCAAGAAAGGCTCGACTAGATGGTATTCCTACCAGCACCATTTCTACTAACACATCTCTGCCAACACTGGTTGTTCTTGTTCTTTGTGATGTGTGCTATTCTCTGTATGTATTATAAGTTATGTTTTAGTAAGTAATTTCTCTAACCTATAGTTGCATCTGTTGATTTTTCTCTCCCTGGCCTACACCCAAATGTCCCCATGCACCCATACCTGCCATTCCTGTTCCTATCTCCCATATCAGTGGCAAGGAAATAAAAATGATGTTTAATTTTTTTAAACTTTATTTATTGATTAGTTTTTGGGACACACCCAGCAGTACCCAGGGGTTGCTTCTGGCTCTGCACCAAGAAATCACCCCTGACAGACTCAGAGGACCATATGTGATGACAGGAATTGATCCGGGTCACTCGAGGTTGGCCACATGCAAGGCAAATGTCCTATTGCTATGCTATCTCTCTGGCCCTGAGGTTTAATATTTTTATTAAAAGCTTGCAAATCCGCAAATATTATTGGATTCATAATGTTTTCTCTTTCACTAAGTCACCAATTTGTGTTCTGTTTTGCCCCTGATGGTCCCCTTCTCCTTATGTACTTTTGTTCCTTTATTATTGTTATTTATATGTTCTAATTTTAGAAAATGGTTTTCTATTTAATTCAAATATCAAATGGTGCAAAGTTCAGATAGGCAGGGCTCTAATTTACTATATAATTTACTACTGTTGAGGTAATGTATATATAGCCTGGCTTTCTGCATGGGTACAAAGCATCCTTGTATAGAAAAATCATTGTATAAGAGCAATCAATAATGACTGAGACTCAGAGAACCAAGTTGGATTGCTGTGGCTACTGCTTCTCAGATGAGCATCCTCAAGTTTAGAACTAAAATGGTAAAACCTACATTTTCTTTCCCAACATTCAAGGGCAGAATAGGGAGAAAACTGGTATGGTATGATTCCCAAATGCCACCCTTGCCAGTGTTCACTTTGTGATTTAGATTTAAAGAGAAATGGGAACAAGTGGTAAAAGAAGAAAAAATACTAGAATTAGAACAGAAAAATGTATTAATTTAATATCATGGATACCTCAGAATGACTACAATATTTACATATAATATTTCAGAAGCTTCCTAAACCCATGAATATGCATTGGACACAAATAAATATTAATAGATATTTTTATTGGAGTAAGTTCTATAGGTGACATTAAATACTTATTTTTAACTGCTTATATAAAAGGTTGCTAATAAGTTAAACATGATTGCAGAGCTAGAAAAACCCATTTTTCTTCTAGCCTTATGGATATACATGATATACAGTACAGTATAAGTTTAACATGTACAGTGTCATGCCTTGACATATGTATATTATGAAATGATTATTTTAATAATTTGCCACAATAAATCAGGGGCGAGATCTCAAAAGGCTGAAGCACAGGCTTTATATGCAGTAGGCCCAAGTTTATTCCCTAGCACCACATGATTCACTGAATTCAGCTTGAGCACATTGAGGTATTCCCCTTATTTTTTCTTCTGAATAGACCTTTGAATATTTACTTTCTCAGCATTTTACCTGATACATTTCATATTTTAGCATTTTAGCCATTGATATATAATGTTCCATATTATATCCGAGTAAGGTAAATGTCTTACTAGTTGTAATCTCTGGCCTGCATGAGGTTTTGTTAAACTTCTAATCTGCTTGTAATATATACAAATATTGCTAAAAATTATAATTAGAACCTAATCTACCTTTGATTCTTTGACAGTTGCATCAAATAACATGCCTCTAAGAATAAATGTGTTAGGAGAGAGATAGAAAGGGTAGGGAAGATATATTGAAGAGGAAAAACCTTGTCTCCTTCAGAATTTTATCTTGAGTTTATTCCAACCCACCTACTAATTAATCAGCCCCTTTGCCTCAGTAGGTACAGGGGAACTAGTTCTGCTTCTTCCCTTGCTCAAAAGATCAGTGACTCATCTTGGTAAGGATTAGTGAATCATTTATTGCTCTGATATATGATGAAAGTGTGAAGGGCATTACAAACCAGCCAGAATTAGAACACAAGAGAGATGCTATTGCCTTCTCTCCATGTCTCTTCTCCATTGTAAATAGCAAAGGGTCAGACATTTGTGAATTGGTCACTAAACAAAAATATGTAAAATTATGTAAAAATCTTTCTTCCTATAGGAATCAGATAATTCTAGTGATATATTAGTAAAGTAAAATGGGATAGTGAGACTATTAAAAAAACCCTCTAAGAAATGAGGAATGGGATAATATTGTGATAGGGTTTTAGTGCATAGGTAAATTTGGAAAACTGAAAGAAATAGTTCAACTTTCTTTTTTTTTTTGTTTTGTTTTTTGTTTTTTGGGTTTTTTTTGGGGCCACACCTGGTGATGCTCAGGAGTTACTCCTGGCTATTTACTCAGAAATTGTTCCTGGCTTGGGGGACCATATGGGACACCAGGGGATCAAACTGCAGTTCGTCCTAGGCTAGCGCCAGCAAGGCAGACTTTTTACCTCTCCGCGCCACTGCTCTGGCCCCTATTTCAACTTTCTTTTTTTTTTTTTTTTTTGGTTTTTGGGCCACACCCGGTGACGCTCAGGGGTTACTCCTGGCTATGCGCTCAGAAGTCGCTCCTGGCTTGGGGGACCATATGGGACGCCGGGGGATCGAACCGCGGTCCGTCTCCTAGGCTAGCGCAGGTAAGGCAGGCACCTTACCTCGAGTGCCACCGCCCGGCCCCCTATTTCAACTTTCTAACTTCACCTATATACCTTTTTCTTCACCTGTTGTGTTAAAATATGTTATTTTCTCAGCATACTTGAAAGAATATTTATCTTGATTGAAATGAAAAAACAACAGCAGCAGCAACAACAGCTACAACAACAACAACTCAGTAGGTGCCAGGATGGCACTGGGCAGTGGATATTTTATAAGGCACCTAATTGCTGAATCAAGTGGTCTTCCTCTTTTAACGTGGATATTATTAGGTTTATTTACTGCTCTTTCCTGAATGATATCACTAGCACAGCCCCTGCTCAGCTACCACAATATACTTATTCCATTTAGTGAGTAGGGGAGACATATATAGAACAAGTAGCACTACCTGAAGAAAATTCTTTTGCTCATCTCCTCTTGATCTGAACTTGATTGCATTGAACTTGATCTGAACTTAATTTGCCTTAAAGGAAGCTGGAAAATAAAGCTATGATTGGGCATCCATGTACTCTGATAAAACTAAAATTGATATTTAACACTTAAAGCAGTTAATAGTTTGCTGGGATGAGATAAGTTAGTAAGGGATGAGACAAAACCTCAAACCTAGATTTATTAAAATAGCTTTCCATGTCACTGCTTCAAAGCCACAAGGACTAGAGAATTTTGTTTTTCATCTGTTGCCTGCAGTACAAAACAACAAAAATAACAAAGAACATTTTTTGTTAGAGTTAAGAAATGAACTGTTAGAATTGTGTCAAATTCCTAGAAATGTAGCCATATTGTTTTTAAATATTTCTTCCTACAGATATCATTTTCCCCTCAAGTTTTGGAACCATATCAAGCTTTTAACAACTGTCTTTGTGACCCATAAGAACAAGCTATTAAACTAGTTTAAAGAAGAAAGAGACAAAAATATATCCACTTCAAATAAACTCTGCCATTTCTTTATCAATAAATTGTTGGGGTGGTGTGTGGAGGGCCACCAGACCCAGGCTTCATGTTTTGGTATTTGTGCCCAATGGTGCTGGGACTTACCAGCAGTGCTCAGAGGCCATTCTGTACTGGGCATTGAATTCAGAACCTTGTACAAGTTAAGGATATGCTCTATAGGGCCTGGAGAGATAGCACAGCGGCGTTTGCCTTGCAAGCAGCCGATCCAGGACCAAAGGTGGTTGATTCGAATCCCGGTGTCCCATATGGTCCTCCGTGCCTGCCAGGAGCTATTTCTGAGCAGACAGCCAGGAGTAACCCCTGAGCACCGCCAGGTGTGACCCAAAAAACCAAAAAAAAAAAAAAAAAAAAAAAAAAGAATATGCTCTATCACTTGAATGCTCACTATATTCTCTGAAAAGATATTTTAAAAGTAGTAACTGCAGAAAATTAATAAATCAAAAGATGGAAATCTGTTTTGGTGTGTGTATAGGGGGAGTGTGTGTTTAGGTCAGAACAGAAAATATGTGCATTTTCAGTTACTGTGTCCCTCTGGGGAAAGCTTTGTTTCTTTTCTTTTTTTTTTTCTTTTTCATCTTTATTAGTAAATTAAACTCAACAACCTAGGTTTCCTTAAAACTAGTCTCATGATAAAGTTTGCAGTTTTTCTTTTACTTTTTTTGTTTTTGGGGCCACATCTGACAGTGCTCAGAAGTTATTCCTGGCTCTGAGCTCAGAAATAGCTCCGGGCAGGCTCAGAGCACCCGGGATGTTGGGGGATTAAAACCCAGGTTCATCCTGAGTCATCTGTATGCAAGGCAAATGCCCTACTACTGTGCTATCTCTTCAGTTCCTGCAGTTTTTCATTTTGCTTCAGCGAGTAATATAAGTGATCTGGGCCACGATTACCAATAACTTTTCCTCCTTATTTCCTTTTTTCCGCAAGACTTTCCATGAAACCTCAAATCCCTTCATTCATTTTTCAGAATTTGCTAAATGTCTCCTATTAATGTTTTGAGTTAATGAGTTCTCATCCTCTTCAGAATATGCTTGTTATTCATTGCTCGGAAGCACCTTTGAATGGAAACATCCTTTGGATTGGGGCTTTAGACCACTTGTTCTCCACCCCAGGGAGTGGTCTGGTGCTTCCTAAGAGAGACCCAGGGTTTCAAAGAAAAACTGTTTGCAGTTTTGGTTTTCCAGCACTGATATATCTGCTTCTAAGGAGTGGAAAGTTTGCATCATTCCTGAACCAAGCCTTTTCATCCCCTATTATCCCCTTCCCCATGTGTGGATTTTTTCTCGCAAAGGCATTTGCTTCTAGACCCACATTTCTCCTGGGATTAGGGCATGAGGCTTTCACTTCACATGGTTCCCAGAGTAGGGACTCCGCCTACAACTGCTGAGATGTTCCCTCGGGTAATTCAGTGGTTGCTTAAGTGAATTTCCCCATCATGAATTTTTTTAAGTTAGTTTCTATTTGGTTTAAAGTTGTAACAGTGGCTTGGTTTTTGGTTGAAGAAGCCTGGATTCTCCTCACGCATATTGCTACCTTTTATATTCCAACAGTCAAGATAAAACATACAAACATAGTAGTTTATGCTCTGGTAGCTCTGGTAGTAGTTCTCCTTGTTATTATAGTTTATATATATAGTGAAATGCAAAAATCCAAACTAAATACTCTGAAACCACCAAATGTTTCTAAAATGCTTTCAACTATTTTTCAAGTGACTCCTATTGTTTCTCAAAAGCCTCTAAGTGGGAGATTGAAAAATATTTCTGGTAATCACACTTGGTCAAACAAAATGCCCTGAGGCTTGTACTTTACCACCCACTAGTGTAGTCCAGAAGAGCCACTAGAGGTTTCACTGGCTGATATTGACTTGCTAAATGAAATAAATATAGAAAATGAGATAATGATAGCCCAATCAGATGCTGAATCAGAAAGCAAATCTGTAAGATCAACACCCTCCCAACCGCTACTCTTTAGATAGTGTGGAATGGACCTGTCCCCATCTCAATGGCCAATTCTTAGGGAAATTGGTATGAATACAGAATTAAAACAAATCATCCCCATTAGGAAAATAATCAACCACAATGGCTAATTCTCAGGGAAATTGGCATTAACACAAAATTGAAACAAATCCTCCCCATCAGGGAAATAATCAAGCTTTAAACTATGTGGGTTTAAATATGGAATATTTCAGTCAATTTAAGAAAGTGTGCTCAAAATTTGGTCCTCTTTCTCTGTTATGTGTAGAAATTCTTGGTACCTGGACTGACAGTGGGTATTGGACCCATCAGGACTTTAATAATGTGGCTAAGACCTTTATGAGTGCTTCCCAACTATTACAGTGGTTTACTGAAGGAGCTAAGAGTAAGATTAATAGGGCCGAAGAGATAGCAGAGTGGTAAGGCATTTGCCTTGCATGTTGCCTACCTGGAATGGATTCAGTTCAATTTGTGGCATCCCACATGGTCCCCTGAGCTTGTTAGGAGTGATTTCTGAACACAGAGCCAGAAGTAACTCCTGAGCATCGCCAGATGTGGCCCCAAAACTAATTAATAAATAAATAAATAAACTGGGGCCAGAGAGATAGCATGGAGGTAAGGAGTTTGCCTTGCACGCAGAAGGACGGTGATCCGAATCCCAGAATCCCATATGGTCCCCTGAGCCTACCAGGAGTGATTTCTGAGGGTAGAGCCAGCAGTAACCCCTGAGCACTGCTGGGTGTGACCCAAAAACCAAAATAAATAAATAAATAAACTGCTTTAAAAAAGAGTAAGATTAATAGCCTAGGGCTGGAGAGATAGCATGGAGGTAGGGCATTTGCCTTACATCCAGAAGGATGGTGGTTCGAATCTGGGCATCCCATCTGGTCTCCCATGCCTGCCAGGGGCGATTTCTGAGTGCAGAGCCAGGAGTAACTCCTGAGCCTGCAGGGTGTGACCCAAAAACAAACAAACTAACAAAAAGAAAACAACAACAACAACAACAAAAGATAAATAGCCCACATCACTCTGGAAGGATAGTTGTAGGAGTCCCATAATCTTATGAGTTTCTGGTAGGAGAAGAGGAGTTCTCTAGAAGCAAATAAGCAGACAATATTACCCTGTGCTGTTTTAGGAATCTTCAGGAAACTTGTGTTGAAGGCTGGGAGATAAAATTGACTCAGATACCAAATTTAAGGGTAGTTATAATGATTTTTTCATGGAGCTACTAAGCCATATGTAGACTTCCTGGGGAAATTGCAAGAGGCTTTTAGGAGGCAGCAGCTCTTGAAAAACCTTAGCCTTTGACATTGTCAATAAAATTGTCAGGCTATATTATATTCCAATAGGAACAAAGAAGATGTCAATGGATTTCTACATGCTTATAGAAATGTTGAAACTTACAATTTCCCCCACTTCTCCAATGGTGCACTTTTAATAACATATGTTATTCAGATGTAAACTCCAGGGAACCAGATCAGATACAATTATCTGGTTAGTGGCAATGGTGAATTCTGCCCACTGAGACCATCCTAGACTTTGTTGAGATGTGACTAAAGATTTCATTGGGCAAAATTATCTTTTATCTTCTTATCAGATCCCTGGCAACTGGGGGAAGGTCCAAAACAAGCCCTGTGAGTTTAGATCAGATGCTTTAGCTGTGGAAAAAATGGGACATTTACATAGAGACGGTAGGATACAAGCTTTTTCTGCTCTGGCTCACAGAAACACCCCCTTGAGAGCATGACTTCATAAACCTGTCTTTGGAAAATGAGATCAGGGGAAAATTCTAGGCCCCACAATATCAAGGAACTTTTTCATCAATAATTAAGCTTCCCAGCCCAGCCCAAGAGAACTCCACAGCATAAACTCATAAAGCCTGCCACCTCAGGAAGCTGTGTCCTCAATATACCCAGCCCTGAAGATTTAACTATAATACCAGTGCAGTATCCTTACAAGATAAGAGCTGGCATAATAGAGCTAATACACTCATGTACTTTGGGACTGATTTTAAAGAGGAGCAATTTAACACTTAAAGGTATTTTATTGATCAGGAATGATAGGTTGTGACCATGTTAGAGAAATAATAGTTCTTGTTTCCATGCCTACAGTTTGGACTTTAAAATATGGTAAAAACAAATCTAAAATTTTGTTACTTCCTTATGTTATGCCTGGTAAATCAGAACACATCAGAGAAGGGAATTTCAGAAGCACAAGCCCTAATCCATTAATAACTTTTACTGCTAAGTTAAAGAAGAAAATCCAATGTTAATCCTTAAAATTCAGTGTAGAAAATTTGAAGGTATGTTTGACTTTGGTGAAAATGTCTCTGTTATCGCTTTAAAATACTTGTCACATAACTGGGAGGTACCTTACAACCAGGAGGAAATAGCTTCTGTTAACCAGAGTGCTAGGTTTTTGCAGTGCATAGGACTTGAAAATCAATAGACTTTTTTCTACCACACTTAGCTCCAATTTCGATGAACCTCTTGAGGTGCAATTTGCATCAGCAATGGAGGGCAGTATATCACAACCCTGGCCCAATCCCATCTCATTTTACCAGCTCAAATATTTTATCTTATTGCCTGAACTCCTTTCAGCACACCAGTTCAGAAGTTTCTCCTTTTTAATTGGGGCCACTGGGTCAAAGTGCCCCAAACCCATTCCAAACAAATACAAGTCCAATGTTTTAATCTGGATTTCCCAGTGGCCAATCACCAGCACAAAACAAGAGGTGTTGATAAACTTAGTTGATAAACAGCTGGGACAGGGACACATTGAAACTTCCTTTTCTGCTTGGAATTTTCTGATATTTGTGATTCAAAAGAAATCAGATAGCTGGAGACTTTTTATCTGATTTAAGAACTGTGAATGCATACATGATTCTAATGGATAAATAACAGAATGGCTTACCTTCACAAGTATCCATTTTAAGAGATTGGCCTTTGATAGTAATTGACTTAAAAGACTTTTATAACATATCTATTCAACAAATAA
This sequence comes from Suncus etruscus, assembly GCF_024139225.1. NCBI lineage: Eukaryota > Metazoa > Chordata > Mammalia > Eulipotyphla > Soricidae > Suncus > Suncus etruscus. The sequence continues at coordinate 15,498,044 of NC_064858.1, read as the reverse complement.
ACATAAAACACTTTGCTTGGGTCCCACAACCTCTTTTCAGAAGCAGGATTTTCACAAATAAAAGAACTCAGACACTGGTGCATACGACTGCAAACCTCCTCTCAAACCCAACACAGATTACTCAAAAGAACAAGAGCAGGGAAAAAAAACTGTGACTTCATGAGGTAACCAGGAGGACAACAGGCTGACACCACACATGAGGCAGAGAAAACTGGGAGTAGATATGACCAGTTCCAGAACCTTGGCTCTGTAGATGAGGGAACTGGTTCTACTCTCACAAGACTTCATAATTTTGTAAATACTTGTTACATGAACTCAATATTACAAGACCTGTATAATATCCCAAGTTTGACTGATTATTTTTACCTGAACCATTACAAGGACATTAACAGATCAATCCATTGAGACATAAAGGCAAAGGGACAGAAGACTTTGGTAAAATTATATAAGCCTTGTGGGCAGAATAACACAGCTATATAAACCAAAAAAAAAAAAAGCCCAAAACTTTAAGATGACCATTGGAAAGCTAAATAACCAGTTTGCAAGGCACAATCAACAAGTTTCACATGAACTACTTCTAATCCTGATGGACTATCTTCATCAGGACTTGAATAAAACTGACAGGCAGAAAAGACATAAAGAGGAAAATAGTGATCATTGTGTTGACTCAAACCCCACAAAAAAAGCTTGGAGGAGATACAAAAGTTTAATGAGGTGAATAATGAGCAGTTTATGCTACACTTTTCCAAGGCCAGCTCAGATCCACAGTTCAATGACTCATCTGCCACCAAGAATCTTGGACATTTGAGATCTTTACTCATTTATCCTTGCCTTTGACATCTACAGATAAATGAATGTTGCAAGATTGACTTAAATTGTTTATTTTTTTTCAAAGAACTTAGAGACAATAATAAAATTTATTGCCCCACTGCAATGCACAACAGGATTCTTTAAAAAGGGCAAAAATTTGGGGCCAGAGAGATAGCATGGAAGTAAGGCGTTTGCCTTTCATGCAGAAGGTCATTTGAAAATCCCATATGGTCCCCATGCCTGCCAGGAGCAATTTCTGAGTCTGGAGCCAGGAGGAACCCCTGAGCACTGCCGGGTGTGACCCAAAAAAACCACACACACACAAAACAAAAAAGGGGGCAAAAATTTGGAAATTACCACCTGTGCTCTGAATATATTTGAAATGCATTTTCTATGATGGCAAGAAGATGAAAAAAAACTACAGACCTCTGTGACTTTCCTTTAAGTATCACAGTACATTATGGACTCTATGACCAACCCCGAAGATACAACTTATTATCTGCTTCAAATCATTATTGTCAAATGGAAAAGGGTCATTGCACAGTTTATTGTAAAAATGCAGCTAGACAATGCTGTTTTAAACTTGATGATCTACAAATTTCAGAAATCTCCAACTCATCTGTGAAATCAGCAGCAGCTTTTTTATTTTGTATCCTTCAAAGAGACCTGCTGTAATGGATATAGCTGTTTAGATTAGCAGATGTTCAACTAAATGCTCTTTACAGATGTCTATAATAATGTTCTAAAGCTTTCACCAACAGGAAACAGCTCCAGGATGTATTTGGAGAGCATAGACTCCCACTATAGTGCTCACTATTAGAATATTTTAGTGTTTAATTTCAATACTGTTATGTCTATAATAATCTTTTAATGTTTTTGTTCACTGTGATCCTTGGAGATATAGTTTGGATGCCTTTGTTTCACATTATTGTGATTATATTCCACTGATTCCCCAAACAGTGCTCATTATGATAATGTCTTAAATATTTAAATAATTATTTTTTAATTTCATTATACCTGCTTGTATGATCTAATGTCTCTTTCCACAGATATCCTTGGATAAGACATCTGAATGCCATAGACACTTGCTGCAGTGCCCAGCCATTTAGTATGTTTTTGCAATTTATTTTTAATTCATATCAGTTTTCTGCTATCTCATGTGCCTTTGTTCTCAGCTTTCCTTCAGGAAAGGAATCTGAATGTTCGAAACATGTGTTACTATACTTCAAGGTATAGACTCTTTTTACAGTGCTCATTACCATATTACTCAATATTTAAGACTAAAAATAAATATGATTGTTTCGGGAATGTTCCATGCATATTCTAGACTCTGAAGCCTTTTTTCAACAATGTTTTCCTCCATCAAAGTTGATTACTCCAAGGAATTGAAAATTTTTTCCACCTGACATGCTGGCTTTATAGTTTGAAGTGCATTGACCCATTTGACGTGTGTAAGATTTCGAACTGCTATCTATGAATTGATCTTTGTCCATCTATGTGTGTGTGAATGGGTGTTGGTGCCCCCCTCTATGTATGTTCAATGTCTGTTGGTATTGTGCATAATACCTGTATGCTGTATGTAGCTCTCCTTTCTGTTGTACATAGCCCTTTCTTTCCCTGCCTTTCCCTTCTTTCATCCACCCACAACTATCCACTTTACAGATTCTTTTCTATTGTTTCCTTTCACTCTCTCACCCCTGATTTCTCCCTAGTTAATAACTCTTTTTACCCACAGTTCTTAACTTCTCAGGACTTCTCCATCCAGCCTCAACTCCTGCCTTCATCTTGGGAAGAAGATGCTGCCACTATTGTGTTCTTGGTAATTACTTTTTTCCCCCTCTTCCCTTCACCATAGACTGTTGCCCCAAACTGGTTTTGGCTTTTGAGAAATTCTTGGCTCTAGGACATTTTCTGATCTGTGACTGCTGCAAGCCTTTTTTACAGACTCCACAGACCATGTTACTAACTGAAGTTGTGATGCTGAATTTATCCTCTCCTCAGACTATTTCAAAAGACTTATAGGGGATATGTATACTTCCTTTGTATATTTCTTAAGTGTATTTATTCAATATGTATAATTCCTTATTTTATATTTTATTATGTAGTTATAGCTTCCCCCTTCTCTTTAGATTTGCTAGTAGGAATTTGCTAGTAGTAGATAGGATAGTTAGTATCCTTTGAGTTTTGTGCTTTTGATGGTTTGGTTTGTTATTATTTTTCCCCTATGCTCCAATAATATCCTATAACACTGTTCTTTTTGCATGGGCACATTAAAATCAGAAAGTTTTAGATGCAAAGAGTACTTATCATCCGTTAGGGATAAAAACTACAAAACTTTTTGTTACAGGGGTCCTTTAACCCTGAACATTTGTCATTTTGACTTGACTTAGACTTTAGTTGCTCAGATATCAGCCTATTCACTCCTGAACCATGGAGTGAATCTTTGGATCTGGCCCAGTTTTCTGCACTTACAACAGGAATCTGCCTGCTATTAGGTCAGGCCCTGGAACTGCCTTGGCACCTATTTGCCACAGAGTGGGCTCATATGCTACTGTGATTATCTGGAAATCTAGTCAGCACTCTACTCTTAAATAACATTAGCCCCAGAAGGGCCAGAATAATAGCACAGCATGTAAGGAATTACATGTACACAGCATGTAATGCACACAGCAGTTTTAGAATTTCTCCTGGCATCTCATGTGCTTCCTGATCCTCTCAGGGGTGATTTCTGAGTGCAGAACCAGGAGTGAAGCTTGAATGCAGGGATGTGCCCCCCAATACCAAAAGCCAAAACCAAACCAAAACAAACCCCCAAAAGCCATAGCCCCAGGTGATGTTCAGAATCTGAACTCTAATTTACCCAAGGGACTCTAGTCAGTTCAATATTGTGAGAAATAAGACGGTTATTGTTTTAAGATGTTCTGTTACACAAACAAAAAAATAACAAAAAAAATACTAAAAAAATGATCTTTTTGTAGTGGTCCAGAAGATTCTGCATAAGTAGAATCAGAATAACTCTTAGACCTCACAGTTGATCTCATTCACTACACTCTGCCGTATCATAACTCCTTGTTTTATATTTGCTCTTTGACCACATATGAGAGTACTTAGAGCTTACTCCTGTACTCAGGAATCACTATTGGCAGTGCTCAGGAAACAATGTGGGCTGCCATGTATCAAACCTGGATCAGCCACATGCTAGGCAAACTCCCTACCTGCTGTAATAAAGCTCTAGTCCTTCAAGTTGACTTTTTTGGGAAGAATTGAGAAAGCAGTCCTGAGTAGAAAGGTTCAAACTGTCACACCCAAGCACTATCCCCAGTATCAGGATATGTAGCCCTCCAGATCCCTAAACACTGGTGGTTGTGACCCTGAAGGTCCAGGCCCCTTAGAAATTTCAGGGTAATTCTCATGATCTCCTGCACCACAGGGTAAGCAGCAATGAATTATCTGAGCACCACATCACCACATCTCTTGAACACTATCAATAATGTTCCCTTTTGTCTTCCTCTCTAGTACTTCAGAGAATGTCATGAGCATTAGGAGCCCAGATATTTCATCTATTTTACCAATCAGATGTAGATTTATGGTGAAGCTCATAAGACTTAAGGTTCTTTACTTACAAGCACCTCTTTCAAAATCTTATATTGAATTTTATGCAGAGAATTCTGTATTATTATATTTAAACAAGTTGAAGAAGGTTCTTCAACTTGTTTAAACTTCAGGTTCCACACAATTTGGACTCTTTTATTCTTTGATAACTGGGACCTATAATGTTGTCTACTATATCCTTCTCAATAAATATTTACTAAGGCATTAATGATGGAATTTTATGAGTTAATGTTGTTTGTTCCCATTGTAGGGGAATTTTTTTTATGGTGCTTCCACCATAAACTTAAACTGTTACTTTTCTATTCCAGATATCTTCAGCAACTTCCCTAAGAATGATAATCAAAATTAATAGTTCCCAATCTGCCTTGTCATTTCTATCTCCTAATTTACAAATAGCCCAACACAGACAGATTTATTTACTCTCCACTAGAACCTGATCCTTCCATCCAGCCTCCTAGACTCCACATTATCTAGTTTTGTCAGCTGGAAATCAACTTTCCTTCTTTCTCAATCATCTGGGAACATTATCCTTTTCAAGGCCCTTATCTATGAAGACTTCTTAGGACCAATAATCTAGTAATCTCTCTTTTACTCTTTCTCTCTCTCTTTCTCTCTCTCTCATCATGGATGTCATTTATTTAGAGCTGCTTCTATGACTGTTATCTTTTCTTTTGTTTTTGATATTTTGAGTTTTTTATTAATATCTTTATTTATGCACCATGGTTACGTACATGTTTGTAGTTGGGTTTCAATAATAAAAAGTATACCTTACCTTCACCAGTGACTTATCTTTTCTATTCTGGTCTTGTTCATGTATTCGGATTATAGAATTAAAGGATTATAGATTCTCATTGAAATCATTTCAAGCTTATGTCCCTATGATAGTCAAAGAGATAGAAGAAAGGTCTTTTAAAGATCTCTAGTGAGCAGTAGACAAATAAAGCCATCAAAATAGAAAATACAATACCTTAGTGCAAGTTCTGAAATCATAAATTTTTCAAGTTTTCTGAAATGTACTTAGTCTGGGCATTTGTTGGAACATTTTATGGATTTATACATAACAATTGATGTGATTATCAAAATGTTGGTGATAAAGATAGCAAAATGAAGAAAGCTGAGATATTATTATAGTATAGTCTTATATGAGTAGATTTTACTGTCACTGCTTTCTATGCTAACATCTACAAAGAAAACAGTATTTTCCCAAGGAAAAAATAATTCATATTTTATTTAAATATAATTCATATTTCATTAAAAAAGACTACATTGTCTCCTAGACATTTTGAGCATTTCTTCAACAATATACTTCTAGAAAAGAAAGCACTTTTGAAAAGTGGGAGAGAGCTTTTTTTTTCACTTTCTTTTCAGGGTTCTTTGTCTTCTTTTGTGTGTATGTTTCAGTGATAGGTAAAAAGATAGTATTTAGGCAGAAGTTAAAATTATAGCTTAAAAATTTTGACTCAACTATAGTGTTTTATTTTAGTTTAGACTCATTACCAATTGTGTTTAATCTTTTCTGAGATCATTATTGTTTTCTTCTACAGTTTCCATTGAGAAATGACATTTTTAGTCTCCTTTGCCCTCTTAGCAAATGGATGTTCTCTATTATGGGGAAGACATAACTATTTAATCTCTGATATGTATAATGATTGTTATAAGAATATATTAGATTCATCATCAAATCTGAGGGCCTATTATAATTTAATTTCTTAAACTTTACATGTATGTAAAACTCCAAATATTTTGTAGTATAAAATATAACCCTCCTCTGCTAATAAACTATTTTGTCTGTACAGAGATTAAACAAAAGGAAAAAAAACCTCAATAACAGGACTACAATTTAGACATTAGAGATTTATGTAGTGAAGCAAAGAGGGAAGTAGGGGAAATGATTTTAAATGCTTTTATTATTTTTGTTCTTTATTATGTGAGATACTGAACTAAACTTAAGCATGTGATTTTAATTTTGAAACTCTTCAAAATGTATTGACTTGCAATCTTAACTACATCTTATAATTATCTAATAAATGATCTTATTGATTATTTGTACACATATTTATGTGTATAGATACATTTTTGACTTGCTGCCAATTAATTTTTACCCATTAAAATCTTAGAAAAAGATTTAATTTTTTCTTGGAGCATTATATCTTTATTAGTTAATTAATTTAAAACAAGTGCAAAAGAAGGAATTCCCATAATTTGCATTTAAATTTCCCATAAATTTCATTTAAGTCCTCTATCTTAATAATACTTTGGCACTATTTGTTTTCCTCTGATCATACTATGGTAATGGGAATAAATAGCACAAACATATTGTGATACATAAATAAAGAAATTTCACATCAGACCTTGCAAATTCATGCATCCATGTTCTCAAAGCTTTCTTTTTATTTATCCTTTTTCCATGGCATAGGTTTGAAAACCTTTGAAAACCAATACTAGTAAAAGAATACTTCAGAAAGCCAGGAGTTGATATATTTTTTTTTTGTCTAAAAAGTACATGCTCACTAATGAAAAACTATTTTAGCACTGTGATTAATTATAATTATGATAATAATATTGTTAAAATTAGCTATGCTAACTAATAAGCATGAATATTTTAATAATTTTACTAAAAACTGATTATATCAAGCTCATTGTACATATGCATAGTATATTAAATACTTGCCTAGGATTTAGTAGTACCAATTTGCTATATAACCCTGAAAATCATTATATTAGTCTTATTTAGTCCACATATAATAAATTTCAAACTTGCCCTTTCCCTTTGAAATATTTAAAAGCATTCCCTCTGAAATATGCTAACTCATTTAATCTTTGTGAAAACTTTGGAAAATAGGTATTAGTATTATTATTCTATCCATTATAGAAATAAAGAAGGTGGAGTTACAAGGAAATTAAGTAATTTCCTCCCTGGGATGGTAGGGAAATGTCAAGATGTGAAACCACCCAGTCCAATTTTGCTGCCAGAATTCTTGTCACTAAGTACATAGTGCTTGGCAATTAGTTACTAACAGAATACAAACCAAGGATCTCTCATTTAGTTTCTTTTAAGTATTTTTGAAAGACCCTCCATACCTGACCTCCATCACATCAGCAGGCCCAACTCTACATCTCCCAAATCATGCTCCCCACCTTCCAGTCCCAGCTTCACATCTTCTAAACCGTGTAACTTCATCTGTGGCTTTAAGATAGATCCGTACAGGGCCCGGAGAGATAGCACAGCGGCGTTTGCCTTGCAAGCAGCCTATCCAGGACCAAAGGTGGTTGGTTCGAATCCCGGTGTCCCATATGGTCCCCCGTGCCTGCCAGGAACTATTTCTGAGCAGACAGCCAGGAGTGACCCCTGAGCAACGCCGGGTGTGGCCCAAAAACCAAAAAAAAAAAAAAAGATCCGTACTATTCATAATTCTGCTTCAGGTCACTGAGTGAAGAAGCAAAGGAAAAGAGCAACTCCAAATTCGTCAGAAACTCCCAGAGTACAAGGGCTGAGTAAGAGGATTCACATTCAACACAACAGGAGCCCAGCAAACCCAATGAAGAAAATACATAAAAGCCCACCAAGTCCAAATGACACACAAGTCTCAATCAGCATTAACCAGTTCTGTAAACACTCAGAGAATGACTTTAGTGACACCATGTTGAGGAATTTCTATGAACTCAAAGAAAAGAATGTATAGGTCTCCAACACAGCACAAGGAAGTAGAAGAGCCAAAATGAGAAAACTGTAATCAGAAGTGACAGAAAGTAAGAGTATGGTAAGTGATATAAAAATATCAACAGAGGACCCGGAGAGATAGCACAGCGGCGTTTGCCTTGCAAGCAGCCAATCCAGGACCAAAGGTGGTTGGTTCGCATCCCGTTGTCCCATATGGTCCCCCGTGCCTGCCAGGAGCTATTTCTGAGCACACAGCCAGGAGTGACCCCTGAGCACCACCGGGTGTGGCCCCAAAAAACAAAAACAAAACAAAAACAAAAAAATATCAACAGAAGGGTGAGCAGTAGAGTAATAGTAGCTTTGGAGAAGCTTAAACTCCAAGATGAGATGGAGGAAACCTCTAGAAGACGACTAAAGATGGTAACAAGTCTGAAAATAAATTAACAGCACTTTAGAGAACTATGGAATTAAATCAAGAGAAACAGCAGAGTCTGAAAAACAGGAAGGTAAATTCCATAATAAAAGTAAACATAACCTCAATATGGTTAATTTGATTTGGTCATTAAGAAGTCCTGAACAAAAATTTCCCAGAGTTGAGGAATTCAGGCACCCAGATTCATGGGGTCTATTGAAAATAGACTCAAATAGAAAATCTCTAGCACACATTATTATCTGCCAGCACATCAGGCCTACCAAACGAATCAGTGTATTCCCAAAGTCCTATAAATAGCAGAAACCAGGGCAACTGTATTGAGGAAACTGAAGCTCAGAGTTTAGATGAAAAGATAGAACTAGCATGAAAACGGGACAAATCTCTAAGCTCTTTATTTTTCGGTTCCATGCTGCCTCCTAGTGGTGTAGTTAACAGCCCGACTTCCCAAGGAAAAATAAGTCTACAAAAGAAACAAGTAGAACATTTCATGCAGATTCCAGCATCTTTCATACAGAAACATGATACCAACAACAAAGACTGTGTGAAAAATAAGAGTGTATTGGCACTACAGACAATGACTTGGATTGGACAAACTAGTTTGCCTGGAGCCTAGAGTTGGTCTTATGCCAGGAAAATCAGGGGTAGGGTCTCCTTGTATTTAGGCCAAGGCTTTTCCTTTCCATGTCCCTCATATTTTGGTGGGCTTATGCAAACAATAATTGCCACTCTAACACCGTTTTTACTGTGCTCCTTTGATTCTACTCCTTAAAAAAAAACCACTTAAACTTTGAGGTTAACTTGAACTAATATGCATGTGCATGGAAATGTAAAATAATACTATGCCTTCAATGTTTAAGGAGTTACATAAGTTTTATGGCTTTAGATTGCTTTGTGTTCTGCTAAGAACTATAATGTACTACAATCTGGGGACATGAGGGACAAAGTAATTGTACATGGATTCTGTTTTATTTTTCATAATGTTCTTTGGCTGAAAGTTCAAAATTAAGGTATCAGCAAGGGGACTTCTGAGAATTCTGTTTATGGGTGATTGTAACTTTACCTTGTCCTCTTTCTTTGCATCTTTGTTCTCATAATTAAAAAAAAAAAAAAGAAACAGGTAGAACATTTTAGGAATTGATGCAGAAAGAAACTTGCCCATATTTTATAAAAGTGTTCAAACTGGTTCTTCCAAATATTTTGAGGAATAATTACCTTATGAACTAAGGGGGCCGGAGTGATAGCTCAGCTGCAGGGCGTAATTTCTAAGTGCAGAGCCAAGAGTAACCCCTTAGCACAGCCAGGTGTGGCCCCCAAAATGAGAAATATAAAAAGGAAAAAAAAGAACTATAACTAAAATATCAATACTTTATTTTAATATTATTTGGTACTTTCAAAGTTCAGAAAAATAAGTAGGTTTTAAAATATATTACAGTGAGGGCCATGGACAATTATTTATGAAGTTACTGAAGAAATATTACATTTCTGATTTATAGCTTATGTTGTTTAAAAATCTTGACTTTTATGTATGTGAAGAAGATAAAATATTGAAAGTAAAAAATATTGGAATTATAATACCAAAAATTAATATATAATACTGTTTCTCTTTAATACTCTTAAAAACTATGAGGTATACTTGAGATGCTCTTTTTTTTTTTTTTTTTTTTGGTTTTTTGGGCCACACCCAGCGTTGCTCAGGAGTTACTCCTGGCTGTCTGCTCAGAAATAGCTCCTGGCAGGCACGGGGGGACCATATGGGACACCGGGGTTTGAACCAACCACCTTTGGTCCTGGATGGGCTGCTTGGAAGGCAAACGCCACTGTGCTATTTCTCCGGGCCCGAGATGTTCTTTTTATTAGACCCTCAAATGTTTCTAGTACCATATGTTTATATAAATGTCATATAACAATATGTCAAGTAGGGGCTGGAAAGACAGTACTGTAGGAAATGTGTTTTCATTGCACACAACCAAGTGGAATCATCAGTGCCACTTGGGGTCCATTGAGCCCCACCAGAAATGATCTCTGAGCACAGAGCTAGAAGTAAGCCCTGAGCAAAATGAAATCAAAACCATCCCAATATGTGAAGTAGAATTGCCACTTTAAAATGGAGTTTTGACCAAGAAATATACCCAAGAATCCCCAAACAACAATGTAGAAAAACCTTCTACAGTCCTGTGTCATGGCAGCACTATTCACAATAGCCAGAATCTGCAATCAAGCCAAGTGCCCGAGGACAAATTTTACTTTGCAATTGTAAAAAAAACAACAAATGCCTAACTGTATAATGAGCAACTTTACAACTATGGTATTTAAATAAAGTAAATAAATAAATCTTAGAATTTTGAGATGTGTTCAATATTTCATATACATACTATGAATCACAATTAAATACTTATAAATATATATAAATGTGGATGGATATGTGTTATATATACATTTATAATATAATGATATAACATAATATATGATAATATAATTAACAAAATATAATATGTAAATGTGGATGTATATTTGTATCATAAGGTACATACATGTTATATATCAATGATTAATTATATACAATATATTAATGATTATATATAAATGAATTTTGTTAAATATTGCAAAAATATTGAAAAGAAGACATTTTGCTTTAAAGCAAACTGATATTCAAGTGACAAACTTAAAAATTTTATTTAGGATCCATATTTTTGATTAATAAGTTAAGAACAAAGTTGATGTCTAATTTATGCAGTTTAAGATAAGATATGGAAGCTGGGGCCGGAGCAGTGGTGCAAACTGTAAGGTGTCTGCCTTTTGTGTGCTAGCCTAGGACGGACCGCGGTTCAATCCCCCAGTGTCCCATATGGCCCCCCAAGTCAGGAACAATTTCTGAGCACATAGCTGAGCACATAGCTGGGCCGGAGCAGTGGTGCAAACTGTAAGGTGTCTGCCTTTTGTGTGCTAGCCTAGGACGGACCGCGGTTCAATCCCCCAGTGTCCCATATGGCCCCCCAAGTCAGGAACAATTTCTGAGCACATAGTGAGCATCACTGGGTGTGGCCCCAAAATCCAAAAAAAGTTCCTTCCTTCCTAGGAGCCGGGAGGTTCTGCCAGCGTGGGGTTTGGCAGCCCTCCACCATGCCAAAGGCCTCTTTAATCAGGCCTAGGAAGGGGTGTGGGACATGGGTCACCCCAGCAACCCTCTACCTCCTTCCTCTGGAACTCCAGGGCTTCCCCTGGCCACATGCCTGAGCAAGCCAGTGAGGTGGGTCCCTTGGAGGAGCTTATTGGCTTCCCTAGGCTTTCCCTCCCAGCTTCAGAGGGAGGGTCCTGGATGGGGGCTTTGACCTTCAGGCCTTCCAGCTCTGGAAGGATCTCTTTCCTTCCTGGGAGCCGGGAGGTTCTGCCAGCATGGGGTTTGGCAGCCTTCCACAATGCCAAAGGCCTTTTTAACCAGGCCTAGGAAGGGGTGCAGGACATGGGTCACCCCAGCACCCCTCTACCTCCTTCCTCCGGAACTCCAGGGCTTCCCCTGGCCACATGCCTGGGTAAGCCAGCGAGGTGGGAATAGCAGCACAATAGTTTCTGGCTTCAGGAATTACCAGGGAAGTTTCCTTATTAAATCTGTCCATTGTGGAATCTTATGCTGAGTGAAGTAAGTCAGAGGGAGAGAGAAAGACGCAGAATGGTTTCACTCATCTATGGGCTTTAAGAAAAATGAAAGACATTTTTAACAGCATCTCAGAGACAAGAGAGATGAGGGCTGGTAGGTGCAGCTCATGACATGAAGCTCATCACATAGAGTGATGAGTGCAGTTGGAGAGATGACTACACTGAAAACTATCATAACAATGTGAATGAATGAGGGAAGTAGAAAGCCTGTCTCGAGTACAGGTGTAGGGGGGCGGGGAGGAGGGAGATCTGGGAAATTGGTGGTGGGAATGTTGCACTGGTGAAGGGGGGTGTTCTTTACATGACTGTAATTATACAACTATAATCATATTTGTTTTTTTTTTGTTTTGTTTTTTTTATGCAGTATTTTTTTTTCTCTTTATTTGGATATCTTGATTACATAAATGATTGTGATAAGGTTTCATTCCTATAAAGATCACCCCTCTTCACCAGTGCAACATTCCCGCCACCAAAGTCCCAAATCTCCCTCCATCCCACCCCACCCCCACCTGTACTCCAGACAGGCTTTCCAGTTCCCTCATTCATTCACTTGATTATGGTAGTTCTCAGTGTAGTTATTTCTATAACTGTGCTCACCACTCTTGTGGTGAGCTTCATGGAGTGAGCTGGTGTTCCAGCTCTCCTCTAATTGTCTCTGAGGATTGTTACAAAAATGACTTTTATTTTTCTTAAGACCCATAGATGAGTGAGACTATTCTGCGTCTCTCTCTCTCCCTCTGACTTATTTCACTGAGCATGATAGATTCCATGTACATCCATGTATAGGAAAATTTCATGACTTCATCTCTCCTGACGGCTGCATAATATTCCATTGTGTATATGTACCACAATTTCTTTAGCCATTCGTCTGTTGAAGGGCATCTTGGTTGTTTCCAGAGCCTGGCTATTGTGAATAGTGCTGCAATAAATATAGGTGTGAGGAAGGGGTTTTTGTATTGTATTCTTGTGCTCCTAGGGTATATCCCTAGGAGTGGAATAGCTGGGTCGAATGGGAGCTCAATTTCCAGTTTTTGAAGAAACCTCCATATCGCTTTCCATAGAGGCTGTACTAGACGGCATTCCCACCAGCAGTGGATAAGAGTTCCTTTCTCTCCACATCCCCGCCAGCACTGATTGTTCTCATTCTTTGTGATGTGCGCCAATCTCTGTGGTGTGAGGTGGTATCTCATCGTTGTTTTGATTTGCATCTCTCTGATGATTAGTGACGAGGAGCATTTTTTCATGTGTCTTTTGGCCATTTGTATTTCTTTTTTATCAAAGTGTCTGTTCATTTCTTCTCCCCATTTTTTGATGGGATTAGATGTTTTTTTTTTTTTTGTAAAGTTCTGTCAGTGCCCTGTATATTTTGGATATTAGCCCCTTATCTGAAGGATGTTGGGTGAATAGTTTCTCCCACTCAGTGGGTGACTCTCAGAAACAACATAAGAATCATTGGAGTCCCAGAAACCCAGGAAGGAGATCTCCAAGAAGAATCAACTGTCAAAGACATCATCAAAGAGATACTCCCAGAGTTAAAGCCTACATGCAATCAAATACTGCATGCCCGAAGAATACCAGCTAAAAGAGACCCAAAGAAAAACACCCCAAGACACATCCTCGTTACAATGACAAATCCCATAGATAGGGATAGAATACTGAAAGCAGCAAGATCAAAAAGGGAAATTACATTCAAAGGAGCATCCCTAAGACTTACAGCAGACATGTCACAAGAAACTCTCAAGGCCAGAAGACAGTGGTTGGATATTGTGACAAGATTGAATGAAATGAATGCCTCCCCAAGAATACTGCACCCAGCCCGACTCACATTCAGGTTTGGAGGAAGAATACACAGCTTCACGGATAAACAACAGCTCAGAAACTTCACAGAAGATAAACCAGCCTTATAATCATATTTGTAATCACAGTGTTTAAATAAAGATAATTATATTTATAAAAGATAAAAAATAGGGGCTCCGGGACGCGCGGAGAGGCGGAGAGGCGAGAAGGAGGCGGGCGGGGATGGTGTGCGGGGCTGCGGCTCTGGCGTCCCTCCCCGCGCCCCAGCGCGAGCTGCACTGATTTGTCCTCGGGGGCGGCCGCGACCCTCCTGGAGATGAGAATGTATTAGTTGAGAGACGCCATTTCCAGGGCGGGTCTCCAGAACGTGAAAACCGGCGGGCTTTCGCAGAAGCCAGCTGCCCTGTTTGGGACATCAGGCAGGGAAAAGCCACGGATCTGCACCCGCCCAGTGGAGCCCAACTGTGAGTGCTCCTTGTAAATGTTTCTCTACTGTCCTCTTGCGTGAAACTCTTGGGAGTGGGGCAAAAGAGGCTCCAGAAATCTGCTCTCCCAGACGCCATTTCCAGGGCGGGTCTCCAGAACGTGAAAACCGGCGGGCTTTCGCAGAAGCCAGCTGCCCTGTTTGGGACATCAGGCAGGGAAAAGCCACGGATCTGCACCCGCCCAGTGGAGCCCAACTGTGAGTGCTCCTTGTAAATGTTTCTCTACTGTCCTCTTGCGTGAAACTCTTGGGAGTGGGGCAAAAGAGGCTCCAGCAGAGCACGGCCTCTCCGCTTCGCTACGCGGCCATGCGCTCTTTCTAAGAAAAGAACACCATCGTAACAAGAAGAAAAAAATCACACTAAGAACTGAGCTATAACACAGAAGCAAGCATTCCTCTTCGGACTGTCTTCTCCGTTGAATGCTTGGGCCTAAGATTTGATCCAGTGTGAGGCTTCACCCACGGAGGACTCCCCTCCCTTAGAGACAAGTCAGCCCATCCAGAAAGGGCGGAGCCAGAGAAGTGTGCTGCCTACATCATATAGCCAATGAATACCACCACAACACGTAGAAAAACCCAAAATACAAGTGTGACAATGGGGAAACAACGCAGGCCAGCATCAGACATAGAGAATGAAGAGGACAATTCTGATGACCAGATAATGGCCAACCAAATAATCAACCTCTCAGATAAGGACTTTAGACTAGCAATATGGAATATGTTCAAAGAACTCAAAGAAACCATGAATCGAGTTGAACAGAACACTAATAAGAACCAAGAAAATATGAAGACAGAAATCACAAAACTCCAAACTGAAATAACATATCAATTAACAGGCCTGAAAAAGTCAGTAAACGAAGTGAATGACAAAATGGATAAGCTCTGGGACAGGGTATCAGAAGCTGAGAATAGACTTGGTGCTGTGGAAGATGAGATACATAACAATTCCATACAGCAGGAGAGATTGGACAAAAAACTTAAAGCAAATGAGCAGACAACGGAAAAATTAGTCAAAGAATGGGAACAGATGAAAATAGAAGTCTATGATAAGATCAACAGAAACAACTTAAGAATCATTGGAGTCCCAGAGACCCAGGAAGAAAATTCCCAGGAAGAATCAATGGTCAAGAACATCATTAAAGAGAAACTTCCAGAGCTAAAGAATATAGGTGATCAAATCCTACATGCTCGAAGAGTACCAACCAAAAGAGACCCCAGAAAAAACACCCCAAGACACATCCTAGTCACAATGACAAATCCCACAGATAGAGACAGAATTCTGAAAACAGCAAGATCAAAAGGGGAAATTACGTTCAAGCAAGCGTCCTTGAGATTTACAGCAGACCTGTCACCAGAAACACTCAATGCCAGAAAGCAGTGGTGGGATATTGTGACAAGACTGAATGAAATGAATGCTTCACCCAGAATACTATACCCAGCAAAACTCACTTTCCGATTTGACGGAAGAATACATGGTTTCACAGACAAAAAGCAGCTCAGAAACTTTACAGACTCCAAACCAGTCTTAAGAGAAAAACTGAAAGACCTAATTTAAGACAAGACTAACCAAGAGACACACCAAATTTCGATATAAAGATGGAATTAAATCCCAGGACAATTCTTTCTCTCAAAGTCAATGGACTAAATGCACCAGTCAAGAGACACAGAGTGGCTAAATGGATCAAAAAACTCAATCCAACCTTCTGCTGCCTACAAGAAACGCACCTGAATAGTCAGAACAAACATAGACTCAAAATAAAAGGCTGGAGAAAAATTATCCAAGCAAACAACACCCATAAAAAAGCTGGAGTGGCCATACTAATATCAGATAATGCAAACTTTATACTCAGGAAGGTTGTAAGGGACAAAGATGGACATTTTATATTAATCAAGGGGTACGTAGAGCAGGAAGAAATAACTCTCCTAAACATATATGCACCGAATGAGGGGCCAGCAAAATATTTAATACAACTGTTGACAAATCTGAAAAATAATATCAATAACAACACAATAATTGTGGGGGACCTCAACACGGCTTTGTCAACACTGGATAGGTCAACCAGACTGAAACCCAACAAGAATATACTAGACCTGAGGAGAGAAATGGAAGAAAGAGGCTTAGTGGATATCTATAGGACACTCAACCCCCAGAAACCTGGATACACATTCTTCTCCAATGTACATGGGACATTCTCCAGGATAGACTACATGCTGGCACATAAAACATACCTCCATAATATCAAGAGGATAGAAATTTTGCAGACTGCCTTTGCTGACCACAAGGCTCTGAAATTATTTGTGAATTCCAAAGGGTCTCAGAAGAAGAACCTTAACACCTGGAAGTTAAACAGCTTCATACTCAATAACCAGTGGGTCCGGGATGAAATCAAGGAGGAAATCAAAAGGTTCCTGGAAACAAATGACAATCAAGACACAAACTATCAGAACATATGGGACACAGCAAAAGCAGTACTGAGAGGAAAATTTATAGCTTTGCAAGCACACATCAGGAAGGAAGAAGGAGCTTACCTGAGTAGCCTAATGACACAGCTAATAGAACTAGAAAATGCTCAACAAAAGGACCCAAAAATAGGGAGACAGAAGGAAATAACAAAGCTGAGAGCAGAAATCAATGAAGTGGAAACCCAAAAAACAATCCGAAAGATCAACGAAAGCAGAAGTTGGTTCTTTGAAAAAATAAACAAGATTGATAGACCACTGGCAAACCTAACAAAGAAAGAGAGAGAGAAACTTGATAACTCATATTAGGAATGAAAAAGGAGAGATCACTTCTGATATGAGAGAGATTCAGAGGGTAATCAGAAACTACTTTGAGAAACTCTGCGCCACTAAAAATGAGAACCTGGAAGAAATGGATAAATTCTTGGACTCTTATAATCTTCCACGGTTGAAGGAAGAGGATGTAGCATATCTAAACACCCCCATCACCATTGATGAAATTAGAATGGTAATCAAAGGTCTGCCGAAAAACAAAAGCCCAGGCCCAGATGGATTCACTAATGAATTCTTTCAAACTTTCCAAGAGGAACTACTACCAATCCTGGCAAGACTCTTTCATGAAATTGAACAAACGGAAACACTTCCAAATAGCTTTTATGAAGCCAAATTCACCTTGATACCTAAACCAGACAAAAAAAAATTATAGACCAATATCGCTGATGAATGCAGATGCAAAGATCCTCAACAAAATCCTGGCAAATAGGATTCAATGCCTCATTAAGAAGATCATCCACTATGATCAAGTAGGTTTCATCCCAGGAATGCAAGGCTGGTTTAACATCCGTAAATTTATCAACATCATACACAACATCAATAACAAGAAAAATAAAAACCACATGATCATATCAATAGATGCAGAGAAAGCATTTGATAAGGTCCAACACCCATTCTTGATCAAAACTCTCAGCAAGAAGGGAATGGAAGGAACCTTTCTCAATCTAGTTGAAGCCATCTACCACAAGCCAACGGCAAATATTATCCTCAACGGAGAAAAACTAAAAGCCTTCCCTCTAAATTCTGGTACAAGACAAGGCTGTCCTCTCTCACCACTCCTATTCAACATAGCACTGGAAGTACTTGCTATAGCGATTAGGCAAGAAAAAGATATCAAGGGAATCCAGATAGGAAAGGAAGAAGTCAAGCTCTCACTGTTTGCAGATGACATGATACTCTACTTAGAAAACCCTAAAGACTCTACCAAAAAGCTTCTAGAAACAATAGACTCATATAGCAAGGTGGCAGGCTACAAAATTAACACACAAAAATCAATGGCCTTTCTATACACCAACAGTAATAAGGAAGAAATGGACATTAAGAAAACAACCCCATTCACAATAGTGCCACACAAACTCAAATATCTTGGAATCAACTTGACTAAAAATGTGAAGGACCTATACAGAGAAAACTATAAAACTCTGCTCCAAGAAATAAGAGAGGACACGCGGAAATGGAAATGCATAACCTGCTCGTGGATTGGCAGGATTAACATAATCAAAATGGCAACACTCCCCAAGGCATTATACAGATTTAATGCTATCCCTCTAAAGATACCCATGACATTCTTCAAAGAAGTGGATCAGACACTTTTGAAATTCATTTGGAACAATAAACACCCTCGAATAGCCAAAGCAATCATTGGGAAAAAGAATATGGGAGGAATTACTTTCCCCAACTTTAAACTGTACTACAAAGCAATAGTTATCAAAACAGCATGGTATTGGAATAAGGACAGGCCCTCAGATCAGTGGAATAGGCTTGAATACTCAGAAAATATTCCCCAGACATACAATCAACTAATTTTTGATAAAGGAGCAAGAAACCCTAAATGGAGCAGGGAAAGCCTCTTCAACAAGTGGTGTTGGCACAATTGGATAGCTGCTTGCAAAAAATTGAACTTAGACCCCCAGCTATCATCATGTACGAAGGTAAAATCCAAATGGATTAAAGACCTCGATATCAGCCCCAAAACCATAAGATATATAGAACAGCACACAGGCAAGACACTCCAGGACATTACAGGCATCTTCAAGGAGGAAACTGCACTCTCCAAGCAAGTGAAAGCAGAGATTAACAGATGGGAATATATTAAGCTGAGAAGCTTCTGCACCTCAAAGGAAATAGTGCCCAGGATACAAGAGCCACCCACTGAGTGGGAGAAACTATTCACCCAATACCCATCAGATAAGGGGCTAATCTCCAAAATATACAAGGCACTGACAGAACTTTACAAGAAAAAAACATCTAATCCCATCAAAAAATGGGGAGAAGAAATGAACAGACACTTTGACAAAAAAGAAATACAAATGGCCAAAAGACACATGAAAAAGTGCTCCACATCACTAATCATCAGGGAGATGCAAATCAAAACAATGATGAGATACCACCTCACACCACAGAGAATGGCACACATCACAAAGAATGAGAATAAACAGTGTTGGCGGGGATGTGGAGAGAAAGGAACTCTTATCCACTGCTGGCGGGAATGCCGTCTAGTTCAACCTTTATGGAAAGCGATATGGAGATTCCTCCAAAAACTGGAAATCGAGCTCCCATATGATCCAGCTATACCACTCCTAGGAATATACCCTAAGAACACAAAAATGCAGTACAAAAACCCCTTCCTTACACCCATATTCATTGCAGCACTATTTACCATAGCAAGACTCTGGAAACAACCAAGATGCCCTTCAACTGATGAATGGCTAAAGAAACCGTGGTACATATACACAATGGAATATTATGCAGCTGTCAGGAGAGATGAAGTCATGAAATTTTCCTATACATGGATGTACACGGAATCTATTATGCTGAGTGAAATAAGCCAGAGAGAGAGAGAAAAACACAGAATGGTCTCACTCATCTATGGGTTTTAAGAAAAATGAAAGACATTCTTGCAATAATAATTTTTAGACACAAAAGAGAAAAGAGCTGGAAGTTCCAGCTCACCACAGGAAGCTCACCACAAAGAGTGATGAGTTTAACTAGAGAAATAACTACATTTTGAACTTTCCTAATAATGAGAATGTATGAGGGAAATGGAGATCCTGTTTAGAGTACAGGCATGGGTTAGGTGGGGAGGAGGGAGACTTGGGACATTGGTGGTGGGAATGTTGCACTGGTGATGGGTGGCGTTCTTTACATGACTGAAACCCAAACACAATAATGTATGTAATCAAGGTGTTTAAATAAAAAAAAGATAAAAAATAAAAATAAAATAAAATAATAAAATAAAAGAGATAAAAACCTAAAAAAAATCTGTCTATTGCGAAACCATGCAGGGGTTTCATATTGCCAAAACAAACAAAAAATATATGGAAGCTATTTGTCACTTAATAACTATCAACATCTATCTTTAACTTGTTTCACAAGCAGTGCTACCATAATGAATTTGAATGTAAGAAGAATAAGCAATTTTTTTTGTTTTGTTTTGTTTTTTGGTTTTTGGGCCACACCCAGCGATGCTCAGGGGTTACTCCTGGCTGTCTGCTCAGAAATAGCTCCTGGCAGGCACGGGGGACCATATGGGACACCAGGATTCGAACCAACCATCTTTGGTCCTGGATCGGTTGCTTGCAAGGCAAACACCGCTGTGCTATCTCTCCGGGCCCACAATTAATTTTTAATAATAAAATTTAAATGGAATAACCATGACATATAGTTATAAAGTTGTTCATAGTTGAATTTTAGTCATACAATGTACAAAACCCTTCATCAGTACACATTTTAGGCAACCAATGGCCCAAGTCTCCTTCCTGACCTCTTCCTTGGATGAAGTCAATTTTCCTTTCTCTCTTTGCTTTCCTCTTTGTCTCCGTCTCCTTCTCCCTTGCACACTCTCTCAGTCATCTTTTACTTTTTCCCTTTAACATTCTGTGGTTTGCAATATTGTTACTCAATGGGTATCATGCATATCAACGTTACCTCCTTTCAGCACCCAGTTCTTGTTCAGAGTGATCATTTCAAACTATAATCATAGTGGTCCCTTCTTTGCCCTAATTACACTCCCTCTTTCCTTGCAGCAAGATTTCTGCGATGGACCTCAGTTTTTCTGGCCCTTGTCTCTATTGACTTTGGGCATTATTACCATAGTCTTTATTTTTTAATATCCCACAAACCAGTGTAATCATTCTTTGTCTTTATTTCTTTCTCTGATTAATTTTTCTCATCATATTTATTCATGTAATATAAAATGTCATGACTTTATTTTTCCTAAGAGCAATATAGTTTTCCATTGTGGAGATGTTCCAAGTTACTTTATCCACTCATCTGTTCTTGGATACTTTGGTGTTTCTAGTTCTAGCTATTGTAAATAGTGTTGTAATAAACATAGAAATGCAGATTTTTTTTCATTATGTTTATGGGTATCTAGGATATAGTACCAGGAGCAGCTCTGCTGTGTCATATAGGAACTCAATTTCTAGCTTTTCGAAGAATGTTCATATTATTTTCCAAAATGGCTAGACCAGTATATATTCCCACCAGCAGGGAATGAGAGTCTCTTTCTCTTTGTAACTGCACCAACCCTGCTTGATTTTGTTCTTTTTGATGTGTGTCTATCTCTGTGGTGTGAGATAATATCTCATTGTTGTTTTGATTTGAATATCTCTGAAAATGTATGATTTGGAGCATTTTTTAATGAACTTTTGGCCATCTGTATTTCTCCTTTGAGGACATGTCTGTTCATATCCTCTCCCCATTTCTTGATGGGGTTAGATTGTTTAATTGTTAATCTTACTAGTGCCTTTTATATCCTAGATATTAACCACTTATTAGAAGGTCATTGGATGAATAGTTTCTCCAAAACCATGGGATTTCCATGAGAAGTGGAAGCTCCTTAGCTTAATGAAGTCCAATTTCCTTATCTTTGCTTCCATTTGTTTGGACAGTGGTGTTTCATCCTTTCATCCTTAAAGAGATCTTTAGCTTCAGTGCTATGAACAGTTCTGTCTATATTTTCCCTCTGTTGATATTATGGTATCTGTTCTAATATCAAGGTTTTTACTGCCTTTTAACTGTCTTTTGTGCATGGCATTAAAAAGAGGTTAAATCTTTTCTTTTTTCATGTAGCAGGCCAGTTATTCCAACAACACTATTAAAGAGGCTTTTCGCTTTCCACTTCATATATTTTGACCCTTTACAAAGAGTAATTGATCAAATACTTGAGGGTCGGTCTCAGGATATTCGAGTCTATACCACTGATGTGAGGGTCAGTATTTATTTCAGTACCATTTATTTGAAATCCATTAGGGGTATCCTTATAAGGATTACATTAAATCTGTACAATGTTTTGGGGACTATTGCCATTTTCATGAAGTTGATCCTCTCAATCTCTGAGCCTGGGATGTGTTTCCATTTCTTTGTGTCCTTTTATTTCTTGAAGTAGTGTGTTTTATTTAATATTTTGTTTAATGATACCATTGTGAATGACAAGTCCTACATTGTTGGATTTCAGGCATACAGTTACAGTTAATTAGGGTTATTTCACCACCAATGTTAACCTCCCTCCATCAAAGGTCCCAGTATGCATCATATACCTCAGCCCTTAGCCCCCTGGCTTGCCAGTGTAACAGGTCAATTTTAAGTGTAGATTGTTATAGTTTGGGTCTCTCTTGATTCTATTATCATTGTCTTTGGCTTGGGCATTTAGTTCTGACATATTTTTTTATCTCCACCAATGCATCTGAGACCACTTGGATCCTGGCCCCCATCCTATTCCCCTCTCTCAATTTGTAGAAAAACACAGAAATATGAGGTATAACAAAGTAATTCATGTCTCAAGGTCCTATGAAAAAGGCAGGAGCCCCTATCTAGAAGATACAAGTAAAATTAAAAAAAATAAATAAAATAAAAGGGGGTGGCTCTTTTTTTTTTTTTTCATAGCAAACACTGGGGAAATTAGAAAGGAAATGCCTTGGGCCTAAAAAACAGTATGTCTCTACCCATCCTATGAAACTTCCTGTGATAAGACTGGCTTACAGGCTTCAGGTATACTAATTTTCCAACCCCAAAGTCTTTCTTCATGATCCCAGAAAAGTTCTCTACAATCATGTTTGTTGGGTTGTTGCAGTCAGGCTTCTGTAATTAGATATCTTTTTTGTTAGTTTGTTTTTTTGTTGTTTTTTTTGGTAAAGATCCTATATTGAAGACAGGGTGCAACAGAGCATCTTCTGATTTCCTCTCACCATTAGATGGTGAGGCAGGAAAACCTGCTCTGAAAGCAAGTTGTTGCTGTTCCCTAGTCATTGGGGTTTGAACCCATCCTGAAGCAAGGCAGCATTCAGGCCTTCCCAGGTGGAAGTTTGATTTCTGGTGCTAGTTTTGTGATCATGCAATCATATTTAATTTCTCTCAACATAAGTTTTTTCATTAGTAAAGTAGGATATTAAGAGGAACAAACAAAACTATGTTTAACATCTGTGGTTGTCATTGTTATGATGGTGAGCATTGCTCTTACCAATGTCCGTGAAACTTGAGAGGGCATCTGATGGATTTGTTAAAGCAGATATGGAGTTTGCTTGGCTTTATGATTCAGTAGATCCTGGCTGGGGCTGAGAATGTACTTTGCTAATAAGTTCCCTGGTGGTGCAAATACTGCTGGTTCAAGCGTTACACTGGCAATCACTCTAACATAAACCTTTGACATTTCATGTGCCATTGCAGCAGTATTGATGGCATCTGGGAGTTTTTGAGATTGTCTTACTACATACCTACTGAATCAAATCATATCCTGCATGTGAACAAGACTCAGATGACTTTGATGCACATTGAAGTTTGAGAAACACAGACTGATAGAAAAATATTTCTTGTCTTTACATGAGTTAATAGTCAATGCTTTATTTCTTCCTCCTGTTCTTTAGCTGTTACATAATTCTTCAGAATATACTTTTCTCCTGGTAGTCCTTTTGTCTTTTAGATAGTCCCTCCTCAGTTTAATTATTTCCTATTTATAGCTAAATTCTTCATATTCTGTTTTTCTTCCATCTACTTTTTTGATTATGATTAATAAAATAATAATTATTAATAATCCTCTAGCTCCACCAATCCTCATGCACGATCAAAGAAAATAAAAGGCCATTAATATATCTTATGCCAAAAATCTAGATTTGTTGTTCCATGTTGGTGTGAACACTCTGATTTACAAATTATTTATTTCCCAAAGTTCTTTTAGTCATAGGTCTTCATTCCTCAAAACTTCCACTCCCAATATTGTTCATAGTTTAAATGCAAAAACATTCCAGGTTCCCAGTTTGTTCAACATTGGAGCATACTTTTTTGTTTGTTTGTTTTTGTTTTTGTTTTGGCCACACTCATTTGATGCTCAGGGGTTACTCCTGGCTAAGCGCTCAGAAATTGCCCCTGGCTTGGGGGGAACTATATGGGACGCCAGAGATCGAACCGTGGTCCTTCCTTGGCTAGCGCTTGCAAGGCAGACACCTTACCTCTAGCGCCACCTCACCGGCCCCTGGAGCATACTTTTTTGCATGCAGGACATTCATAATCAATCTTTAACACAATGGATAGCAACTCCTAAATCTCATTAGCTATAATATTAAAATAAATTTTAAACAAAACCAGCAATGACATCTATATTTCCCTCACCAGAAAAGAGGAAGGAATTCTTTAAGAAGGGTAAAAACATTTGTCAGTTATCATTTATTTATATTTTTTATTGTAAAAATTTATTCAAGAGACAAAATTGATTAACATAATGAGGTAAACTAACATAACATAATATAGTGACATAACATAACATATAATATAATTGATATAATGATAATACATGTAAGTCAAAGAAAGTTTCTGATTAAAAACACAATTTTTTTCCATAATGGCTTACATATCTTTCACAGTAGTATTTTAGGTACATATTAATGTTGAATCAGGGGAATACCCATTATCAACTATGTCCTCCCCTCATTCCAGTTCCCTTTCTACAACCCATATACCCCACCATCACCCCTCGGGCTGCTAGAGTAGGTGGACCCCTCTTTGTCTGGCTTATTATTAGTGATCACATATCTGTTTGGTCCTGGAACCTTCCCTTGTTTCCCTCTCTATTTAAGAGGCAGAGCTAGATAAATCAAGGTATGTGGTTTTGTTTGAAGGAAAGAAAAGCAATAGATTGGGGTACAAAATAAGAGGAAAAAAAAAGAAGTCAAAAGTCAAATACACTGAAAATGGGCGGAGTCAGACTTCCAACCTCAGTTTGAGAGAGGATGTGAAAAAGGTAATTGAAACACCACAACAATACAGAAAGAAATATCGAATTAAATAACCAGTGAGCACTATAGCAATAAAGACAGGCACCACACAATAGTCTCGGTTCTCCACGCCAAAATAAAGACATCAAAAAAATCGATCAATCAATAAATAAACATGTGGAAAAATTATTGTTTTGTGCTTTTTTTTTTTCTCCTTTTTTTTTTTTTATCCCCCTGCATAGGCACAGTAACTATTGGGGATATTGTAGAGGGAATTCCCTTGACCTAGGAGATACAGGGTTTCTCCACCCCTGAAGTATACTGTCATGGGATTAACTCTAGACTCCTTGCATGATCATTTACTCTCCCTTTGCTGCTTTCGTAGTGTGTGGAAGACTTCTGCTTTGTCTTGGATGGTAAAATCAGACCTCTGTATCTAGAGATCTTGGTGGCTGTGCAGCTCAGGGAATGGAGTTTATGAAGTCTTTCTTTGTGGTTCTAGAGCAGTTATGCTTCTTCAGTGTCGTTTTAATCCGTCTTCTGTAGTTGCTGTTCTTGGTCGTTATGTTGCTCCTAGAATGGAGCCTGGGATAAAGTCTTTCATTATGTTTCCGGAAGACCCATTCAGTTGCGGTTGTCTAAGTCAGACTTCTGGAATTGGAACTCTTGTTTGTTGAGCAGATCGTAGACCAAAAGCTAGGCTAGAGTTTTTTGTTGCTGTTGTTGTTATTGTTGTTGTTGGTCCCTGGATGTGTACTGTCCAGACTTGGTTGCAACAAAAGTCGTCTGTATATAGTGATCTTGGTCATTTATTTATTTTTAAAAATGTATCACATAGTTGATATAGTTGGTCATAATACATTTATTTCCAGATAAGTGAAAGCAGTTAGTAAAAAAATATAAAGAGCAACAACAATGAAAGAGAAGATATAAAGAAAGATAAAAGATAAAGTACAGTAGCAATCACATTTGTAAAAATATTTGTATTACCAATAAAGTAATTCATACAATGGCAAAAGGTTTAGTAAGCTCTTGTTCTTAGAGGCCCATTCTGTTAAATTGGGATGTTCCTTTAGGGATGACAACATCAAACTGCCCAGAACTTCAAAGCACTATTTCTGAAGACTTTTAGGGGCTTGTACTCAGCTCCTGAAAGAAGGTAGATAAGTGGAAGGGGAGAGTGTGCCTGCAGTTATTTAAAAATGCCCTGTTGATATCAGCCCCCAAACTGGCGTACCTGAAGTGTGGTAAGATCAGTATCTCTGAAGGAAGTTAAGGTGCCTTAACTCCTCTTAAGTTAAGAGCGGTGTTGCAGCAGTGGGGCATTTGCCTTGCATGTGGCTGACCTAGGACAGACTGCTGTTGGATCTCCCAGTGTCCCATATTATCCCCCAAGCCAGGAGCGATTTCTGAGTGCAGAGCCAGGAGTAACCCCTGAGCATCACCAGGTGTGACCCAAAAACAAAAACAAATAAAAAAAGAGCATTACAGATGAGGCAGGGCCATAGGGAAATGATGATTCTGGTTGATAGAGGCAACTTTATGGCTTTGGCAGGGCAAGTGCTTGGTCCTCTCTCTCCTCTGAGATAGCTAGCTTTCTTCTGCATGGACCTATGTAACAATAATCTTTCACTGCTTGGTTTACATCTTGTTTGAGAAGAGAGTGAGTCCAAGGAGCTGGCCGTTTTGAACAAGGCCTCTGAGTTATCTCTTAAGAAACTTGCTGAAAACTTTCATAGGATATATCTGATTAGAATTCACCATCCAGAATTCAGTAATCTGATTTCAAGCAGTTGCTGTAGAGAGCAGAATATATAGTTTGGTTAAGTTCTAAGTGGGCATATGCTCAATATGTAAATAGGTCAACTAGCAATCTGCTTCATGCGCAATAATCCATCTATATATTATTTCTATTATTACATATAGGATATACTAATTCATTCTCCAAGGTAGTTACATTTGAATTTTTAAGACTTCCATAATAATTGATTACATATTTGGTGACGTACATAGAAATGTATTACTTTACAATTCCAAGAGCTAGAAATACAGATAAAATTGTTGGTAGATTTGTCCCTTCTGAAAGACATAAAAAAATAAAAGAGCTGAGACTAGATCAATATATATAGCAGAAAGAATACTTACCTCATACTTGGTCAACCTAGGTCTGATCTTCAGCATTCCATATAGTTCCCTGAGTACAGCAAGGAGTAATTCTTAGTGCAAAGCCATGATTAATCCTAAGCATTGCCAGGTGTGACCTAAAGAAACAAAAATTAGTTGACTCAGGTACAATTCTTTGGTTTGTAAATGTTCATCTTCATGTGTACGTATTTCTTTGCCTATTGTTCCCTGTTGTAAGAGAAAATGTTTTAAGACATTGGAGTTTCACCTCACTCCTAATTTAATTAAAGTCTCATCTTCCATTTAATTACTATTTTTAAAAAAGTTCTCCTAAAGTATAGTGAAGAAAAGTTATTATATACTAGTTTTGTTGATGAAAGATATTCTAAGTGAGAGAGTAAGCTCTCTATTTTGCTTCTTAGCTAATTTTTAGGAGATTCAACTCCTTTCCTACAACCTATAAGAACCCTATAGGCATACCAATTGCTTTTGTTATCAAATAGTCTAAGGGTCTATTAAACTTTTCTACCTCTTCTGATAAACAAGCATCAAGTCAGCAGTTTTAAAGAGAACAATGTTTTCAAAATGTGTGGGTCATTGTTCATTGTGGCAATAAAATTGATTTAATAGATTAAAATCAGCATAAATAAAAAGAAAAACATACTAGAAAAATTACAGATATTTTCATGTCTTGAGACTATGTACTATTTTAAAGCTAAAGTAATAGTATAGCAAGTAAGGCACTTGTCCTACATGTCAGAAAACTAGAATTGAATCCTCAAACCTTCCAGGAGTGATCC
Organism: Suncus etruscus; assembly: GCF_024139225.1. Taxonomy (NCBI): domain Eukaryota; kingdom Metazoa; phylum Chordata; class Mammalia; order Eulipotyphla; family Soricidae; genus Suncus; species Suncus etruscus. The sequence continues at coordinate 15,469,948 of NC_064858.1, read as the reverse complement.
CAGGATGCAAAGGATGTACTGGAGTACAACTGGGTGTGCCATCACCTCCTAAAACATATTGATTGATTTATAAAATTTCTAGTTTTGTTTCTTTTTCAATGAACATGTGTTCTATAAAATGCAATTAATTTGGACAAAAAACAGTCAATTCTTTCTCCTCAAGAAATGAATAACACTTACCTTTTAAAATTTTTAATTAAAATTTTAAATTAAATATAATCATTATAGTTTAGACTACATGTTTACAATAGTGTTAGGATTTATGATTTTGATACATGCAATTATCACACCTCACCACCACCAAAGCATTCAAGGCTTTCCAACTTCATCATGCTACCTTCACCTCTTTATTTCTCCTTTCAGTCTACCTGGGGCATTCTCAGTTCAAAAAATTACTTTACTGTAATATTATTTTTAGCCACTAAATTTTACCTCATCTTTAAATTCATTTATTTTTAGATTTATTTATTTTTAGAAAATAAGCAATGCATTTGTGTAGCTGACAGTGGTCCTCAAACTATGGCCGCGGGCCACATATTGTATTTGTATCTGTTTTGTTTCTTCATGGCAAAATAAGATATATGCAGTGTGCATAAGAATTTGTTCATAAGTTTTGTTTTTACTATAGTCAGACCCTCCAATGGTCTGAGGGACAGTGAACTGGCCCCCTGTTTAAAAAGTTTGAGGACCCCTGGACTGTAGCATATTATTTTTCAAAATTATCTTTGATCTTGAAAATTGTAATTCTGAGAAAGTAGATACAGAATGAAATTGTCTACATGAAGCACAACTGTATGAGTCCAGAGTTCTGAGCATTAATTTTGTTAGCAAAGATTCTTTGTGAAATGTGTCCACAGTTATATCTGAGAAATGAACATATCTAATGCTTATGAGTTAAAACATTAAAGACAAGTTCTTCTTCTTTCACAATTTTGATTAACTCCAGTGTGAGAAGTAAAACAGCTTCAGAATCCTACCTACTAAAGCTATTTTTTTGAGTGTGACAGAATTTGGACACAATTTAATATCATATATATTCATAGTTCTGATATGAAATTCTCCACAGGAATAATATGATAACATATTTGCTGTGGCACCCCTTAGAGTATAATAATAACTTTAATGTAGACTTTGCTGCAGTTGAATAATTTTTTCTATTCAGTATTGTTTTCATTCATGGAGTGTAGTTCAGTTCTGTCTTTGTACATGACATCTATTCATTTTAATATTCTAGATTATCACACCTTCATGTACATATTTGAAATAAATACTAACATACTTGGAAAATGTTAGGGCATTCTTATCAAAAATTCTATTTTATTCCTTTGTAAAAAAAAATGTGTTGAAAGAAAAAAATACAAATTAAGCAGTTAGTTATGTGTTAATAAAGATTTCATGTAAAAAAAGTCCCAGTTTCGGGCCCGGAGAGATTAGCACAGTGGCGTTTGCCTTGCAAGCAGCCGATCCAGGACCTAAGGTGTTTGGTTCGAATCCGGTGTCCCATATGGTCCCCCTTGCCTGCCAGGAGCTATTTCTGAGCAGACAGCCAGGAGTAACCCCTGAGCACCGCCAGGTGTGTCCCAAAAACCAAAAAAAAAAAAAAAAAAAAGGAAAAAGTCCCAGTTTCGAGATATACTTTTTGTTTTGTTTTGTTTTTTGTTTTTTGGCCACAACCGGCATTGCTCAGGGGTTACTCCTGGCTGTCTGCTCAGAAATAGCTTCTGGCAGGCACGGGGGACCATATGGGACACCGGGATTCGAACCAACCACCTTTGGTCCTGGATCGGCTGCGTGCAAGGCAAATGCTGCTGTGCTATCTCTCTGGGCCCTCGAGATATACTTTTTAAAATGAAGAATATTGATGTGGGGTCTACAAAAATGTCATCAATAAATTTAGGAGTAATATTCATCTTATGCTAAATAGTTTAGCCATGTCAGAACTTTGGATTAAAAATAACAGAAGTCAAACTAAACCTAGCTTTGTTTGTTTTTTGGGCCACAACCTGAGTTTCAGCTTAGGGGATCAGAAATCACTCCTGGCTTGGGGGATCATATGGGACGCCAGGGGATTGAACTGAGGTTTGTCCTAGGTTAGTGCGTGCAAGGCAGACACCCTATGGCTTGCACCCCTGCTCTAATCCCTAAACTATTTTTATATGGACTCAACAGTAACTGATTTGGTTGATGTTACCTTTTGCCTTACTGTGTTGCTTTTATTTTTTATTTATTTTGGCTTTCACTTTTCAACAGCGATTCTTCTTCCTCTTTATTATATCTCAGAAGAAATCACAACTATGTTTCTGTCAATTAACTAACAAGCAAACAACTGTAACCTAAATTTGAATTACCCCAACAGATGTTAAGTACATTGACCCAGAACCAAAAATATTCTATATATGGCATTCTCTTACAATTTTTCTTTCTGTGAGGAAAAACATATCTATTTAGTTCAGTGATGGGGATGAGTTGATAAGACAGTGATAAGATTCTTTAAATCATTTGGTTAAGAAGTAGTAACATATACCATGGGACATGTGTTTCTTGGTGCAGACTATAGCTTAAATAAACAGAATGTTAAGAGTTTTAATGGAATATCTTACATAAAAGACTCTAGAAATAGCCTGCAAATAACTCTTAAGTTTTATCTTAGTATTCTCAAATTATTTTGTCCAAAGGTATTATAGGAACATAATAAGTGTTTAGAGGGTTCATACATGAGTTGTTATTAAAAAGAAGCTAAATTAAAATTTAGCATTTTGGTCTTGTTTGTTACTGGTTCATAAGTGTGAAAGAACAAAGTTTAGAAACTGAAAAATACTGAGGTATACCTTGAAGTTTTCTGTGAGAAAATGCTGATTTAACCTATTCTCATGTGAGCTGACCTTCATTTTCTGCTGTTCCTAACAGCTGCTCTGAAGATTACAGCATCTGTTGTCTACACAGCTGCTTCAATAGTGAGTGGCACAGGCAGATTTCTAGCTTTTAGCCTGTACATTATTAACCCCATAACAGCTATTTTTTGGATGATTGGTAAAAGATACCTATTTTATAGTGGTGTTTTTATTCTAATTTTATTTTAAACTAGTTGGGCTGATGGTATTAAAAATCTTTTTGATTTCCTCTTTCCCTTCTCTCATTGCTATACTTTTCTCCCACTCATTTCATTATATGGGAGCACAGGATGATTCAAAGACTGGTATTCGGGTGAGGAGTTTTAGGACTGGTTTTCCTGCAGCAGAAGCATACAAAGATAAGTGGAAGATGCAATATAATTTGGCTAGCCCCAAAAAGGGAAATAATATTCAGACCAAAAATAAAGTATAGAGATTCCAGGTTTGGAAAAGACTCTGTCATTAATGAACTAGAACATTATACTGGGAGAGAGAGAAGAGTGAATATAGTGTAAGAAGAGGCTATATGAGAAGAAATATAATAACCCTTTAGGATATAAAAGTTTTAAAACTTGATTTTATCAACACTATCAATTAGCTGTCACTTTACTACACGATCACCAACATACCATTATCCAAGAGCATGAAAAAGTAAGCACACATTTCTTTCTTACACACATTAAACTGATTGGCATGGCTTGAGGATGGAGGCCTGAAAATCATCTAAGGAGATTTCGGTTCCAAAATTATCATTACAGGACAAAAATCCAAGGGTCAGTAGCTGCCATTTTGTGGTGATAACAGAATTAGAAAAATTGAACAAAATGAAAAACTTTTTCAGCTATATTACTGGCTGAAGTTAATCTCCTGTCTCTACTTAGCATTTATAGATCACAGAGATATAATCTTCCAATGGATGAAGGTGTAAGAATGACCAAATAATTTTTATCTTTAATAACTACAAAAGAAAACACGTGATTTTAACATAAAAGTGGCGAGATGATGGGGCTGGAGAGATAGTACAGAAGATAGAGTTCTTGACTTACATGCAGCCAACCAGGTTCAATTACCTGGCGTCCTATACGTTTCCCCAAGCATTTCCAAGAGTGATTTCTGAGTGCAGAGCCAGGAATAAGCTCTGAACATCTCAGGCTGTTGCCGCAAAACAAAGAAAAAATAGGGAGATGAGGGGCCAGAGTAGTGGCACAAGCGGTAAGGAGTCTGTCTACCTTGCACGTACTAGCCTAGGACGGACCTTGGTTCCATCACCCAGCATCCCCATATGGTCCCCCAAACCAGGAGCGATTTCTGAGCACATAGCCAGGAGTAATCCCTGAGCATCACCGGGTGTGGCCAAAAACCAAAAACCAAAAAAAAAAAAAAAAAAAAGTAGGGAGATGAATAAATTTGGTTTTATTGACAGCATATTGAAAATGCTGTCACCATGTTAGAACCTGGCTAGCTCCATAGACGTTTTTTTTTTTTTAGAACAAAATGTAAATTGAGCCATGAAAAATTATGGCTACACTGTCCTATGCAGCAGAAAGAGGAGAGGGTGGGTCATGACCTTTCCCTGCTGAAGCCACGCTTCCTGGCTCCATCCAGAATCACCATTTCCCGAAGGCCCTACATTATCACTGACCCTCTATGACTCTCTTTGGGGACACGAATCTGATCACATATCAGTATAATGGTTTGGGGGCTGATATCACCAGGGCTTCTTGGAGCGAGTGCAGGCACCCTCTTTCTATATCTTCCTTCTCCTAGGAGTAAAAACTCATAAAAACCATAATGTCATCTGAATACATGCTCCTAAAAACTATAGTGTCAGGAATAGTGCTTTGATGTTCTGGAAAACTTCATCTGTTTGATGCTATCATTCCCTAAACTACCCCAATATAACAGACTGGACAGCCAACAACAGAGCTTACCAAACCTTCTACCATTGGATTAATGACTTCATTAGTGATACAATAATTTTCACAAATGTGATTGCTACTGTAATTTTTCCTTCCTAATTTTTCCTTCCTTCCTTCCTTCCTTCCTTCCTTCCTTCCTTCCTTCCTTCCTTCCTTCCTTCCTTCCTTCCTTCCTTCCTTCCTTCCTTCCTTCCTTCCTTCCTTCCTTCCTCCCTCCCTCCCTCCCTCCCTCCCTCCCTCCCTCCCTCCCTCCCTCCCTCCCTCCCTCCCTCCCTTCTTTCTTTCTTTCTTTTTTCTTTCTTTCTTTCTTTCTTTCTTTCTTTCTTTCTTTCTTTCTTTCTTTCTTTCTTTCTTTCTTTCTTTCTTTCTTTCTTTCTTTCTTTCTTTCTTTTTTTTTATTATCTTTTAGTTACTATGTTATCCATTATTTTTACTAAAATTTTTATTTTATTTTTAATTTAATAATTACTTCATTTAAGCAGCATAGCTACAAAATTGTTCATAATTGAGTTTCTTTTTTTTTTTTAATTTTTTTTTTATTTAAACACCTTGATTACATACATGATTGTGTTTGGATTTCAGTCATGTAAAGAACGCCACCCATCACCAGTGCAACATTCCCACCACCCAAGTCCCAAATCTCCCTCCTCCCCACCCAACCCCCGCCTGTACCCTAAACAGGCTCTACATTTCCCTCATACATTCTCAATATTAGGACAGTTCAAAATGTAGTTATTTCTCTAACTAAACTCATCACTCTTTGTGGTGAGCTTCCTGAGGTGAGCTGGAACTTCCAGCTCTTTTCTCTTTTGTGTCTGAAAATTATTATTACAAGGGTGTCTTTCATTTTTCTTAAAACCCATAGATGAGTGAGACCATTCTGCGTTTTTCTCTCTCTCTCTCTGACTTATTTCACTCAGCATAATAGATTCCATGTACATCCATGTATAGGAAAATTTCATGACTTCATCTCTCCTGACAGCTGCATAATATTCCATTGTGTATATGTACCACAGTTTCTTTAGCCATTCGTCTGTTGAAGGGCATCTTGGTTGTTTCCAGAGTCTTGCTATGGTAAATAGAGCTGCAATGAATATAGGTGTAAGGAAGGGGTTTTGTATTGTATTTTTGTGTTCCTAGGGTATATTCCTAGGAGTGGTATAGCTGGATCGTATGGGAGCTCGATTTCCAGTTTTTGGAGGAATCTCCATATCGCTTTCCATAAAGGTTGAACTAGACAGCATTCCCACCAGCAGTGGATAAGAGTTCCTTTCTCTCCACATCCCCGCCAACACTGTTTATTCTCATTCTTTGTGATGTGTGCCATTCTCTGGGGTGTGAGGTGGTATCTCATCGTTGTTTTGATTTGCATCTCCCTGATGATTAGTGATGTGGAACATTTTTTCATGTGTCTTTTGGCCATGCGTATTTCTTCTTTGTCAAAGTGTCTGTTCATTTCTTCTCCCCATTTTTTGATGGGGTTAGATGTTTTTTTCTTGTAAAGTTCTGTCAGTGCCTTGTATATTTTGGAGATTAGCCCCTTATCTGATGGGTATTGGGTGAATAGTTTCTCCCACTCAGTGGGTGGCTCTTGTATCCTGGGCACTATTTCCTTTGAGGTGCAGAAGCTTCTCAGCTTAATATATTCCCATCTGTTAATCTCTGCTTTCACTTGCTTGGAGAGTGCAGTTTCCTCCTTGAAGATGCCTGTAATGTCCTGGAGTGTTTTGCCTATGTGCTGTTCTATATATCTTATGGTTTTGGGGCTGATATCGAGGTCTTTAATCCATTTGGATTTTACCTTTGTACATGATGTTAGCTGGGGGTCTAAGTTTAATTTTTTGCAAGTGGCTATCCAATTGTGCCAACACCACTTGTTGAAGAGGCTTTCCCTGCTCCATTTAGGATTTCCTGCTCCTTTATCAAAAATTAGATGGTTGTATCTCTGGGGAACATTTTCTGAGTATTCAAGCCTATTCCACTGATCTGAGGACCTATCCTTATTCCAATACCATGCTGTTTTGATAACTGTTGCTTTGTAGTACAGTTTAAAGTTGGGAAAAGTAATTCCTCCCATATTCTTTTTCCCAATGATTGCTTTAGCTATTCGAGGGTGTTTATTGTTCCAAATGAATTTCAAAAGTGTCTGATCCACTTCTTTGAAGAATGTCATGGGTATCTTTAGAGGGATGGCGTTAAATCTGTATAATGCCTTGGGGAGTATTGACATTTTGATGATGTTAATCCTGCCAATCCATGAGCAGGGTATGTGTTTCCATTTCCGTGTGTCCTCTCTTATTTCTTGGAGCAGAGTTTTATAGTTTTCTTTGTATAGGTCCTTCACATATTTAGTCAAGTTGATTCCAAGATATTTGAGTTTGTGTGGCACTATTGTGAATGGGGTTGTTTTCTTAATGTCCATTTCATCCTTATTACTATTGGTATATAGAAAGGCCATTGATTTTTGTGTGTTAATTTTGTAGCCTGCCACCTTGCTATATGAGTCTATTGTTTCTAGAAGCTTTTTGATAGAGTCTTTAGGGTTTTCTAAGTAGAGTATCATGTCATCTGCAAACAGTGAGAGCTTGACTTCTTCCTTTCCTATCTGAATTCCCTTGATATCCTTTTCTTGCCTAATCGCTATAGCAAGTACTTCCAGTGCTATGTTGAATAGGAGTGGTGAGAGAGGACAGCCTTGTCTTGTGCCAGAATTTAGAGGGAAGGCTTTCAGTTTTTCTCCATTGAGGATAATATTTGCCACTGGCTTGTGGTAGATGGCCTTCACTATATTGAGAAAGGTTCCCTCCATTCCCATCTTGCTGAGAGTTTTGATCAAGAATGGGTGTTGGACCTTATCAAATGCTTTCTCTGCATCTATTGATATGATCATGTGGTTTTTATTTTTCTTGTTATTGATGTTGTGTATTATGTTGATAGATTTACGGATGTTAAACCAGCCTTGCATTCCTGGGATGAAACCTACTTGATCGTAGTGGATGATCTTCTTAACGAGGCATTGAATCCTATTTGCCAGGATTTTGTTGAGGATCTTTGCATCTGCATTCATCAGTGATATTGGTCTGTAATTTTCTTTTTTGGTAGCGTCTCTGTCTGGTTTAGGTATCAAGGTGATGTTGGCTTCATAAAAGCTATTTGGAAGTGTTTCTGTTTGTTCAATTTCATGAAAGAGTCTTGCCAAGATTGGCAGTAGTTCCTCTTGGAAAGTTTGATAGAATTCATTAGTGAATCCATCTGGACCTGGGCTTTTGTTTTTCGGCAGACATTTGATTACTGTTTTAATTTCATCAATGGTGATGGGGGTGTTTAGATATGCTACATCCTCTTCCTTCAACCGTGGAAGATTATAAGAGTCCAAGAATTTATCCATTTCTTCCAGGTTCTCATTTTTAGTGGCGTAGAGTTTTTCAAAGTAGTTTCTGATTACCCTTTGAATCTCTGTCATATCAGTAGTGATCTCTCCTTTTTTCATTCCTGATACGAGTTATCAAGTTTCTCTCTCTCTCTTTCTTTGTTAGGTTTGCCAGTGGTCTATCAATCTTGTTTATTTTTTCAAAGAACCAACTTCTGCTTCCGTTGATCTTTCGGATTGTTTTTTGAGTTTCCACTTCGTTGATTTCTGCTCTCAGCTTTGTTATTTCCTTCTGTGTTCCTATTCTTGGGTCCTTTTGTTGAGCATTTTCTAGTTCTATTAGCTGTGTCATTAAGCTACTCAGGTAAGCTCCTTCTTCCTTCCTGATGTGTGCTTGCAAAGCTATAAATTTTCCTCTCAGTACTGCTTTTGCTGTGTCCCATAAGTTCTGAGAGTTTGTGTCTTTATTGTCATTTGTTTCCAGGAACCTTTTGATTTCCTCCTTCATTTCATCTCGGACCCACTGGTTATTGAGCATGAGGCTGTTTAACTTCCAGGTGTTAAAGTGTTTCTTCTGAGTCCCTTTGGAGTTCACAAATAATTTCAGAGCCTTGTGGTCAGCGAAGGTAGTCTGCAAAATTTCTATCCTCTTGATCTTATGGAGGTATGTTTTATGTGCCAGCATGTAGTCTATCCTGGAGAATGTCCCATGTACATTGGAGAAGAATGTGTATCCAGGTTTCTGGGGATGGAGTGTCCTATATATATCCACTAGGCCTCTTTCTTCCATTTCTCTCCTCAGGTCTAGTATATTCTTGTTGGGTTTCAGTCTGGTTGACCTGTCCAGTGTTGACAAAGCCGTGTTAAGGTCCCCCACAATTATTGTGTTGTTGTTGATATTATTTTTCAGATTTGTCAACAGTTGTATTAAATATTTTGCTGGCCCCTCATTCGGTGCATATATGTTTAGGAGAGTGAATTCTTCCTGCTCTACGTACCCCTTGATTAATATAAAATGTCCGTCTTTGTCCCTTACAACCTTCCTGAGTATAAAGTTTGCATTATCTGATATTAGTATGGCCACTCCAGCTTTTTTATGGGTGTTGTTTGCTTGGATAACTTTTCTCCAGCCTTTTATTTTGAGTCTATGTTTGTTCTGACTATTCAGGTGCGTTTCTTGTAGGCAGCAGAAGGTTGGGTTGAGTTTTTTGATCCATTTAGCCACTCTGTGTCTCTTAACTGGTGCATTTAGTCCATTGCCGTTGAGAGAAAGAATTGTCCTGGGATTTAACGCCATCTTTATTTCAAAATTTGGTGTGTCTTTTGGGTAGTCTTGTCTTAGATTAGGTCTTTCAGTTTTTCTCTTAAGACTGGTTTTGTGTCTGTGAAGTTTCTGAGCTGTTTTTTGTCTGTGAAACCATGTATTCTTCCATCAAACCGGAAAGTGAGTTTTGCTGGGTATAGTATTCTGGGTGAAGCATTCATTTCATTCAGTCTTGTCACAATATCCCACCACTGCTTTCTGGCATTGAGCGTTTCTGGTGACAGGTCTGCTGTAAACCTCAGGGAAGCTTGCTTGAACATGATTTCCCCTTTTGATCTTGCTGTTTTCAGAATTCTGTCTCTATCTGTGGGATTTGTCATTGTGACTAGGATGTGTCTTGGGGTGGTTTTTCTGGGGTCTCTTTTGGTTGGTACTCTTCGGGCATGCAGGATTTGATCACATATATTCTTTAGCTCTGGAAGTTTCTCTTTAATGATGTTCTTGACCATTGATTCTTCCTGGAAATTTTCTTCCTGGGTCTCTGGGACTCCAATGATTCTTAAGTTGTTTCTGTTGATCTTATCATAGACTTCTATTTTCGTCTGTTCCCATTCTTTGACTAATTTTTCCATTGTCTGCTCATTTGCTTTAAGTTTTTTGTCCAATCTCTCCTGCTGTATGGAATTGTTATGTATCTCATCTTCCACAGCACCAAGTCTATTCTCAGCTTCTGATACCCTGTCCCAGAGCTTATCCATTTTGTCATTCACTTTGTTTACTGACATTTTCAGTCCTGTTAGTTGACATGTTATTTCAGTTTGGAGTTTTGTCATTTCTGCCTTCATATTTTCTTGGTTCTTATTAGTGTTCTGTTCAACTCGATCCATGGTTTCTTGGAGTCTGTTGAGCACCTTCCATATTGCTAGTCTAAAGTCCTTATCTGAGAGGTTGATTAGTTGTTCAGTCATTATCTGGTCCTCAGAATTGTCATCTTCATTCTCTATGTCTGATGCTGGCCTGCGTTGTTTCCCCATTGTCACACTTGTATTGTGGGTTTTTCTACGTGTTGTAGTGGTATTCATTGTCTATATGATGTAGGCAGCACACTCCTCTGGCTCCTCCCTTTCTGGATGGGCTGACTTGCCTCTATGGGAGGGGAGTCCTCCGTGGATGAAGCCTCACACTGGGTCAAATCTTAGGCCCGAGCACGCAGCAGAGAAGACAGTCTGGAGAGAAATGTTTGCTTCTGTGATATAGCGCCGTTCTTAGTGTGATTTTTCCTTCTTGTTGCAATGGAGTTCTTTCCTTAGAAAGAGTGCTCCTCTGGAGCCTCTTTTTGCCCCACTCGCAAGAGTTTCACGCAAGAGGACAGTGGACAGACATAGACAGGTCACACTCACAGTCTTTCACAGCTGAGCCCCACTGGGCCGGTGTACTTTCCTCTTTCTTTCTTTCTTTCTTTCTTTCTTTCTTTCTTTCTTTCTTTCTTTCTTTCTTTCTTTCTTTCTTTCTTTCTTTCTTTCTTTCTTTCTTTCTTTCTTTCTTTCTTTCTTTCTTTCTTCTTCTTCTTTCTTTCTTTCTTTCTTTCTTTCTTTCTTTCTTTCTTTCTTTCTTTCTTTCTTTCTTTCTTTCTTTCTTTCTTTCTTTCTTCTTTCTCTTTCTTTTCTTTTTCTTTCTTTCTTTTCTTTCTTCTTTCTTTCTTTCTTTCTTTCTTTCTTTTCTTTCTTTCTTTCTTTCTTTCTTTCTTTCTTTCTTTCTTTTTCTTTCTTTTCTTTCTCTTCTTTCTTTCTCTTTCTTTCTTTCTTTCTTTCTTTCTCTTTCTCTCTCTCTTCTCTTCTTTCTCTCTCTCTTTCTCTCTTTCTTTCTTCTTTCTTCTTCCTTTCTCTCTTCCTTCCTCTTTTCTTCTTTCTTTCTTTCTTTCTTTCTTTCTTTCTTTCTTTCTTTCTTTCTTTCTTTCTTTCTTTCTTTCTTTCTTTCTTTCTTTCTTTCTTTCTTTCTTTCTTTTTCTTCTTCCATTTTTATTTTCTTTAAATTTTTTCAATAACTACTTTCACTTATCTGGAAACAAATGTATTATAATTAACTATGTCAACCATGTGATGCATTTTCTTTAAATAATAAATAAAATATGCATATTATGGTTTGAAGTATAGATTCTCATTTTCACAAAACACTAGAAAATTAATATAGTAACATGTTTTTACATGGGAATATGGGGCTTACATATTTAATACTAATGGAGTTGGGTTAGTTAGATTCATATTTTCTACTGTACATAGACATGACAAAATATATATTTAGATTTTAGATAGTGTCAAGACCAGAAATGATATCTTTGCAATAATTAGTAGATGTAGTTTGTACATTTATTGTGGTGAAATGTGTTAAAAAAAAGAAAAACTTAATGAAGGAAGATGGTGAGTTTAATTTAATATTCAATTCAATTTTGTCATGGAACTTAAATATCTAGTTGGAGAATTATTCAAAACATTGTTTGAATCATATCTTAAAAACCTTCACTTTATTGTCATAATTTCACTATAATAGTACATGCTGTACTTTTGGTTGCTAGTAAATGGAACAAATTGAAAGCTGCTATTTTAGCAATAATAGTCTTAACAAATTACAAATACATTTAGGCAGTTTATATACTTTAGTCTAATACTTTTAGGTACATTACTAATTACTTTTGGTCTGAAAAATTATTAATAGCAATTCTAAGTACTTTAAGTCTATATGTTAGACATTTGCAAAATGTTACTTATGAATTATATTCACTGTTCTTTGTAAAATAATGAGCTTTTGATGAGACATTTATTCCTATATCAGTAAATTACCTAATGCCCATATTTCTAAACATTGCTATATATATAGAATTACTTCACTTCAGCAACCAAAAATATTATTAAAGAATAAATACTATGCAAACGGGGGCTTGTAGGGCTACACTTAAAAGTGCAGAATTCCGTGTTGTCTTTCGTCTTTTTCTGTTTTATTTTTTGTTTAGTGATTTGTCTGTGCTTTTGATTTATTTTAGAGTAATACTTTGAGATGTTGAGGGCTATTTCTGGCTCTGTGCACCTGGCATCATTCAGGGAACATGTGATGTCAGGAATTGTACTTAGCTTTCCTGCATGTTCTCAGTCCATTGACTTTTCTCTATGTTCCTTATTGCTTTTCTTTTTTTAATTATCTTTATTTAAACACCACGATTGCAAATATGATTGTAGTTGTATGATAACAGTCATGTAAAGAACACCGCCCTTCACCAGTACAAGATTCCCACCACCAATTTCCCACATCTCCCTCCTCCCCATCCCACCCACACCTGTACTCAAGACAGGCTTTCTATTTCCCTCATTCATTCACATTGTTATGGTAATTTTCAGTGTAGTTATTTCTCTAACTGCACTCATCACTCTATGTGGTGAGCTTCCTGTCATGAGCTGCACCTACATGGGAAGATGGGGGGAAATAAGGGTTGGGACTGAGGCAGTAAAAGATTAGAAATGATCTTTGTAAGGTCAGTATCAAGGTCACAATAAAGATGGATATTATGCATATATAAACTATATGCAAACAATACTATCAATAGGAAACTAAGGAGAAAAAATTTCCAGTGACTGTCCCAACATAAACCAGTGCTAGAACGATCCACCCTCCTCCCAAAGTGCATTCTCATGCACTGTAGGGAGAGGTAGGGGGAAAGCTTGATGACCCCTATAGAGCCCACCTGAACTGGTGCCCAAGGAAGGCCTGGAGTCTAGGGGAAAAAGAGAGGGACGGAAGGGGACTTGCCAAGCATCCCAGCTCTCCCCAGGCTAGAAAGAAGGCCTCCGGCATGAGGACTCCCAAACCCCATACCTGAGAAGAGCTGGCCTTCAAAATCAAAGGAGAAACTGGAAGCCAAGAATCTGCCCGCCCTCCTCCCCATGCACCTACCCCCTGGAGTATGGAAGGAGGAGGGAAGCCCGAGGACCCCTAAGAATCCACCTAAACCCACTTCTGGCCATCTGAGCCAGCCCCCAGGGGGGCTGGAGTCCAGGGGAAAAAGAGGGGGACAGCTGGGGTCCTGCCAAGCCTCCCAGCAGTCCCCAGACTAGGGAAAAGGCTTCCAGCATGGGGCCTCCCCAAACCCCATACCTGGCAAGAGCTAGTCTTCAGAATCAAAGAGGAAACTGGAAGCCAGATATCTGCCCAACCTACTCCCCATGCACCCCGCCTGGAGTACGGAGGGAGGGGGAAGCCTGAGGCCCCCTAAGAGTCCACCTGAACCCACTTCTGGCCATCTGAGCTGGCACCCAGGGAAGGCCTGGAGTTAGGGGAAAAAGACAAGGATGGCTGGGGCCCTGCAAGCCTCCCAGCAGCCCCTAGGCTAGGGAGAGGGCCTCCGGCATGGGGCCTCCCCAAACCCCATACCTGGCAAGAGCTAGTCTTCAGAATCAAAGAGGAAACTGGAAGCCAGATATCTGCCCAACTTACTCCCCATGCACCTCCCCCCTGGTAGGGATGGGGGAAGCCTGAGGACCCCTAAGAGTCCACCTGAACCCACTTCTTGCCATCTGAGCTCGCACCAGGGAAGGCCTGGAGTCTCCTTACTGCTTTTCTAAGCTAGGATTCTGGGTACTTTGGGATCTGAATAAAGGCTCTCCCAGAGAATAGAGGCATGGGAAAATAAAATCCACTTGAAATAAACCCAAAAGAATAGGAGACATAAATTCTCCCATTGATTCTTTTCCCTACAGACATTTTAAAATATTATGCCACTATATATGTATATAGTGCATATATAGTGAATTTTAGTTTTATTTTTTAATATTTTTATTGTGATGAAAATGAATTACAAGTCTTTCACAGTAATATTTAAGTTACATAGTGACAAAGAATTAGGGCCATTTCTACCACCAGTCTTGTTCTTCCACCTCTGTTCCCAACATGCATCCATACCTGCCCTTTTTCCCCCATGAACTGCTCCATTGTGTATGGCTTGTTGTAGATTGGGTATAGATTCTGGTGTCAGTGACTATGGGTTTGGTGCTTAGGTTTTATTTCCACTCAAAGTTCATATGACTGGTTGCTCCTGGTACCATCCATTTTTTTTTTCCTCTCAAGTTTTGAGGAAGAAATCTTATCAAAATAAGATTTTAAATGCTTATACTATACCATAGAAAGTGTTTTGTGCTTTCCCTGACTTCCCTTTACCTTCACCTTATTGGTTATGACATTTTTCTTTCATATAAACTTTTTTTTGAGCTATATCCAGCAGTGTTCAAGATTTATTCCTGGTTCTGTGCTTAGAAATCACTCCTGGCAGGTTTGGGGGGATCATATGGGGTCTCTGGGATTGAACACAGGTTGGCCACATGCAAGGCAAATGCTCTATCTATTGTTCACTCTGGCCTTTCATATAAAATCTTTTTTTTTTTTATTTTTGGGTCACACCCAGCAGTGCTCAGGGGTTACTCCTGGTTCTATGCTCAGAAATCGCTCCTGGCAGGCTCAGGGGACAATATGGGATGCTGGGATTTGAACCACCAACCTTCTGCATGAAAGGCATGCTATCTCTCTGGCCCCATAAAATCTTAATTATTGCTTACGAGTATGGTTTCTAGATTATATAGGTGAAAAATATCTAAAAGTATCCATTCTTTAACTGCATGAAGAAATACAATGTCCTAAATGGTATTTGTATCGAACACTTGGCCACAGAGAATAGCAAGGAGAAGGAAAATAAATTGAGTCGAGGAGGCTAAACACAAATATGAAAGGATGGGTATCAAGGGCCAAGCACTCTCATGTGCATTGGTGGAGATTTAAAAAGGACAGAAAGACATATCTAAGCCAAAGTCAACAATAATAAAATTAAATGAACTCTTAATTAAATTAAGAGAACTCTTAATTAATTAAACTCTAACAATTAAAACTTTAAATTTAGTTATACTGGTCTGTTATATTGGCGGAATGGAGGGCAAAATGTGGTGGTTAGGAAACTCTCTGGGAATGTGGTGGAGGGAGGTCAACACTGATGGTGGGACTGACCTGATTTATTGTATGTCTGAAACCCAACTGTGAAGAACTTTGTACATCATAATGATTTCAATAAAAAATTTAAAAGTATCAATTCTTTGAAAGTCATTGAGTTTTCATCATATGTGATAATTTCTAATTTTGTTGGGAGAAGCTAACTTATATGTTCCTTGATGTTGTTCAGTAGAAACAAATCACTTAACTTGTGAGAAAATTTTGAAACGTTACAAAATCCTGTACAAGGGTTGGAGCAGTGGCACAGCAGTAGGGTGTTTGCCTAGCATACACTGACCTAGGATGGATCATGGTTCGATTCCCTAGCATCTCATATGATCCCCCAAGCCAGGAGGGATTTCTGAGTGCATAGCCAGGAGTAACCCTTGAGCATCACAAGGTATGGCCCAAGAGAACAAAACAAAACAAAAATTCTATATAACAACCAATCTTGATTAGTCTATATTAGTTACAAATAAACATTGATTAGTCTATTTTAAGTCTACATTGCCACATTTTTGGGTAAAAGTTATATATTATGATATTCTAAAAAGTGAAGTGGTGCTCATAATAATATAAATATAGATATGACTTGATGTATATTTAAGTTGGAGATTACTCAGTCTATTTTTTTTTTGCTTGGTCAATAAGTTTATTGTTGTCTTTGAAAAATCCCCATAAAAATCATGGTAATTTTTAGCTCTCGGCAGCCCTCTCCTGAGCTCTGAGGAAACTTGCTTTCTTTGGGCTACCCGATCTTCTGGGCAAGAGACATTTTGGGACGGTTCCACCTCTTCTTTTTAACTTCTCTCTTAGGCTTTTTCTCATAGACAGGGTTTTTCCTTATAGCTGCATGAGCTTTCTTATACATCTGCTCCATCATGTCTGGAGTGATGTTGTTCTTTATGTACTGAGAAAACTGTTTCTTGTAGGCATCTTCATCTTCTTCCATTAGGAAACGCTTATAGTCTGCCACATTCTGCCCCATAATATGTTTTCAATGTACTTCAGCACTGAATTCCTTACTTTCCGAATCATACTCAGGGAATCGTTTGGTACTGTGAGTGATAGATAAGCCTCCATCCACAGCTCCTTTCAGGGCACCAAAAACGTTGTTTCCAGTAGTAGTTCTGACAAGTCCTGCATCCAAATAGCAGGTGAAGGCTCCAGGTTTTCCATCAATGCTTTCCACGTTATATTCATCTCCAGTGACCTCCACTTGGCCTTCATAAATCTTGTCCATGCCAAATCTATTGAGAAGCCTGCGGGCCAGCAGCAGGCCAGTACAATAGGCTGCAGCATAGTTTGTCAGGCCAACCTTCACACCATACTTTGGAAGCTCATGAGCATATGCTGCACAAACTATCATATCTCCTTCTATACGGGCAT
Organism: Suncus etruscus; assembly: GCF_024139225.1. Taxonomy (NCBI): domain Eukaryota; kingdom Metazoa; phylum Chordata; class Mammalia; order Eulipotyphla; family Soricidae; genus Suncus; species Suncus etruscus. The sequence goes on along the minus strand of NC_064858.1, from coordinate 15,453,094 downwards.
AAGCAATCTGACAAATGATGTCTCTGTTGGTTACCTGGACTATCATCCTGTACTTGGGTGTACTGTATTTATTTTTATCCTGGATCACCAAATGTTTCCGAGCATAGTAATCCGTTTTGCCCTCTCGCCGTCTTCTAAATTTCACTTGGTATCTCTTGAAGTATGCCTTATTCTTGACGACTTTGACAAACCCCATCCTGTGGAAACAGAGACCAGCGTCCGCGCCTTGACACAGACCTACTCAGTCTATTATTAAGCTTGTCTTAGCCATTTTAAATTATCTTGAGATGATGCAATTTTGTATTTTTTTCCTTCAGTTTTTTAACCACATCTGTCTGACTCTTGGACTTTTGGAGTAACCCCTGGTGATGCTCTGGGAACTTAGATTTGAACCAGAGTTGGCTGTGTACACAGCCTAAATTCCTGTACTATAATCCTGTAACTGTAATTTTATGTATTTTATGTGATAGGATATGTGGATGTTTCTAGAACAAATTTTTACAATTCCATTTTATTGTTGAACATTGAGGTAAATCAACATATTATGGATTGGAATTCAAAAAAGGTAAGTGAAATTTAAAAGATAATATAAAGACTCCAAAGAAATAAAGTGCTTGAGGCCAGAGATATAGCATGGAGGTGGGGTGTTTGCCTTTCATGCAGAAGAACAGTGATTTGAATCCCAGTATGCCATATGGTCCTCCGATCCTGCCAGGAGCGATTTCTGAGTGTAGGGCCGGGAGTAGCCCCTGAGTGCTGCCGGGTGTGACCCAAAAACCAAAAAAAAAAAAAAAAAGAAGAAGAAGAAACAAAGGAAGAAAGAAAGAAAGAAAGAAAGAAAGACAGAAAGAAAGAAAGAAAGAGAGAGAAAGAGAGAAAGAGAGAAAGAGAGAAAGAAAGAAAGAAAGAAAGAAAGAAAGCAAGAAAGAAAGAAAGAAAGAGAGAAATAAAGGAAAGAAAAAAAGAAAGAGAAAAAGAAAGAAAGTGTTTTTATAGACTTCCCTAAGATAACATGCCCCCTTGAAGTTTTAGTGATTAAGAGCCATTCACTTGAAAAATACTGTGTGTATAATTATTTCCCTCAGTATATTATCATTATATTTATACAGAGAATAAAAACATTATTTCAAAAACTGCACATAAGTCCATATTTTAGGAGTATGTGGCAGAATTATCTTTCAAGAAGTTGTTTTTTGTTTGTTTGTTTGTTTTTGAATCAATAGTTTAGTGAGAATCTAATTTGATAAGTAAATCCTAGAGATGAGTTTGGAAGGGAATGGCTGCAACATATGAGTGCAACTCTATACTCCGATAATATAATAGCTAGTGCCATTCTTCTTTTGCATACTTTTGTAGGGATTTATGGTTGTATCCTGCCTGTTTGGGGTTAACATAAAGGAATACTCTAGCTCTATATAGGGAGATGTGGAGAAAGAGCCAAACTCATTCAAACAGACACTGTTTCCTGCAACATAACAGCTGGCTGGGGCCCAGGCAGGAGCCATTAGAGATCTTCCACTGAAAAAAAAGGTGTAATAATAGAGTTGACAAGCAAATTTAAGCACTGCTTTTCATCCCTGAACTTCTCTATTACTGAATCTTCAGTTGTGCTTTGAGGCATGAAGGGAAAATGAAGGTGGATGCGTTTTGGGGCAACATATTCCTACAGACAGTTGGGATGATGAGACAACTAGAAGTGATTAGGGAAATGTGTGAGTTGGCAGTTTGAAATGAAAGCTCAAACAACAAAGGATGTTGATATTTTATGAGTATTCTCCGAAATTTGCAAAACTCTGAATTTCCTGTGTCAGAGATTTCATTTACTTGTTTGGTGTTATAAATGTTAATTTACTACAGAATAAGAACGTTGAATCAGTATCATGTAGAAGACAATAATTAATAAGTATGTTTATTAATAAAATAACACAAGAAATCAAAGATAAAACAATGAAATAAAAGATAATTAAAAAAGTGAACAAGACCTTTCTCTAGGTGAATGATGCCACCCTGTCTGAAGTCATTTTCTCTATGTCCTCTTCTATTGATCATGCAGGAGAGATACAGGGTTTTGCAAAGATATTTTATAGACTGAATAAAATAGAGGAAGCATAAGGAGACTATAGAATGTCGAGTCATAGGAAGATTATGAGAATGAAGAGGTCCATATTAGTTATATCGATGTCCTTTTATACTTGTATCTCTTAAAACTACAGATCTGATCACATCACTCATCTACTTGGAAGAGTTGAATGGTACTTCATTACCTATTAAAACATTTTAGGACTTTTAAATATTTTTTCTGAGTCACAACCTGTAGTGTCCAGGGACTATTCCTTGTTTTGTGATCAGGTCAGATTGTACCTTTGAACTATGTGGTTCTGAAGATCAAACTCAGGCTTTACTTAAGCTATCTGCTAGGGTCCCAATAGAAAATTATTGACTTACTGAAACTGATTGAAATGATTCATATCAAACTTTTGTTTTTTTTTTCTTTTGCTATTTCTTTATTTTAGCACCCTCATTACAAACATGTTCGTAATTGGTTTCAATCATAAAATGTGTACCCCCTTCACCAGTGCAACTTTCTCACCACCAATGTTTCCCATTTACCTCCTCCCCCACTTCCTGAATGTCTTCCAGATAGGCATCCTATTTCTCTCTCTCACTATCATTGTCATGGTAGTTGTTAGTGTAGCTCACCCGTGCTGACATGCATGCTGTTGGTGAGGGAAGTAGGATCTGCCCTTCAAGCGAGGTCTGCTCACCTGCATTGATGTGTATTCCTCTGGCGCGGGGAAGAGGCTCCGTCTTCAGGGCAATGATGCAACTGGGCACTGCTGGGTCTCTTAACAGCATTAACTTGCGTGCCACTGGCTGGGATCATGCTCTGTCCGTTGGGGGCAGTGTCCTTTCACTCGCGTTGATGTGTGCTCTGCGTGCAAGGGAGGAGGCTCCACTCTGAGGTATGTACTTCTGGGTGCAGCTTGCATGTTGGGGCCTCATAGCGAACTTTTGAAGGCTAGCTTGTCACTCTGTTCGCTGCTTTATCTATAGCTGCATTTGAGAAGAGCACACTAGGCTGTGTTCAGGGATTACTCCTAATTATGCACTCAGAAATCACTCTTGGTCGGCTTACAAAACCATCTGGGGTGCTGGAGAACAAATAAGCTACCTACCTTACCTGTACCCTACCAGTTGTACTAGTATTCTAGTTCTACACTTGGCATTCTTGGTAGAATTTATTAATCTCTTTATTTTTAAACTACATTTATTCAAGATTTTTGAATGAAGATTTCTTTTACTCAATCTCTCCTAATAAACTCTTTTTGTTTATTTATTTTTTTGTCTTGTTTTTGGGTCACACCCGGCCACACTCAGAAGTTACTCCTGGTTCTATGCTCAGAAATCGCTCCTGGCAGGCTCAGAGGACCATATGGGATGCCGGAATTCGAACCACCGACCTTTTGCATGCAAGGCAAATGCCTTAACCTCCATGCTATCTCTCCGGCCCCAATCTCTCCTAATAAACTCTTTAAGTAGTATTTGAAATGCCATTTCTTTTATCAGCTGCCCAGACTAGATAAGATCTTCATATGCTCTCATGTTCTCTGTGCTTCCTCCATACTCTTCATCTGGAAAATATAAAATGGGTCTGGAATTATTACTGTAATTTTTTGCTCTATAAGATGCACCTCACCATAAGAAGCACATAGTTTTTAAATGAGTAAAACAAGAAAAAAAATATTCTAAAGCAAATGGTGCAACTAGAGACTCTTTCAGGAGACAGCAGCATGGAACAACCAGGCTGTGACGTCAAAGTATATTTACAATATGCCAGTGCACAGCTGGTTTAACACATTTGCTTAACGTTTATTTCTTTACATAAGGAAATAAAAAATTTTTGTTAAGTTAAAAAAGAATAAGGGGCCAGAGAGATAGCATGGAGGTAAGGCATTTGCCTTGCATGCAGAAGGTCAATGGTTTGAATCCTGGCATCCCATATAGTCCCCAGAGCCTGCCAGGAGCGATTTCTGAGCATAGAGCCAGAAATAACCCCTGAGTGCTGCTGGGTGTGACTCAATACCCCCCTCCCCCCAAAAAAAGTCTCGGCAGCAATCAAATAGTTTTAAATCTATATGTGATGGTAAAAGTGTATTAACCTGATTGCTCATGCTATGTGATATGTCTGTGCAATAAAGCGGGCATAATACTACAGGTGTCAAGTGGTTAGTATATGCTCTCCTCCTCTGCTCTGTAAGACATATAGACATTTCCCCCCATCTTTTTTTTTTTGGTGGGGAGAGTGAGTTTTATGGTATGAAAAATACAGCATGTTATTGGGAGATACAATAATAAAGGCAATAGACCAAAATTCTTATTGTCGCTTTTCTCTTGAGTTATGTCTTATATATTTAGAGGTAGTTTTGTAAAGATAAAGAACGCGCCTGTTTTTCTTACCACTTAATATTCTACTTTGTAGCATTGAAAATGTGATACTAAAGATACAGAGCAAATATTTAGCAAATTAATGAACGGTGAAACAAGTTAGAGATTCACTGGCTCTACATCTTGTGACCTAAAGCTATTAAAATAAATTAGTTGGTAGTTGTAGCATAATTAATAGCACAAAATGATTTATTCAATCTGGAAAGCTACACTCTTGCTAAGAATTATGGATGATACACAAAGGTAGTTAGGCAGATACACATCAGTTTTTCAAAGGCAAATATTGATTTTGAGTGTTTTAAGAGGATGTGATGTAGAAGGGCATAGAATGGATAAAAAAATAAAAGCACTACTGCTCCAGTGGCTTGTCAGAAACCTTGGCTGGCCTCCATAAAACACATATTGCAAGAAGTATTTTAAAGTAATATGATGTTGTTTGGTGGCAAGCTACAGTTGTTAACTGTTCAACTATTTTTTTTTAATAAATCTTTGAATCTACTGGCACAAAAGAACAGAATTAAGTGGAAAAACTGATTTAGCTTTTTAAAATGCATGCTTTTGCAGATTTGCTTCTCCCTTTCTAACATAGTAGAAGGACAGAAAATCCTATGGAGAAGATGTGTAAAAGCCCACCAAGCTTAATAAGTGAAACAAAAACAGAAGAGGGCTCAAATAGCACCAACCAGCCCAGTAAACCTCAGACTTTAGTGACACCATTATATGGATGTTTAATAAGATCAAATGAATAATAATACAAGCAATGAGAAAAGCCAGTATTTCAGAAGAATGAGTGCTGGAATGAAAAAACTATATGCAGAAATGAAGACTATGATAGGTGAATTTAAAATTTTAATAAAATGACTAGAACAATAATACATGGACTGGACATTTGTCTTGCACAAGGTCAACTGGATTCAATTTCTGGTACCCCCCATATAGTTCCCTGAGCCCAACCAGAGTAATGACTAAATGCAGAGCCAGATGAATGACTGAAAAATGAATGCTAGGTGTAGCCCAAACCCCCCCCCAAATGCAATATATTCTCTGAACATAAGATAAACAGCAGCTGAGCAAAAGATCAAGGAGCTCTGAGATGATGAAGGAAAGCTGGAAAAAACAACAGAAGTGAAAAAGTCTGATAAGAAATGACAACATATCAGAGAACTACAGGATGTGCTCAAGAAGAATATAAGAATCAAGTCCCAGAAAAATGGGAAGCAAATTTGATAAAGAAAAAATATTAAGAAATCACAAAGAGGAATGCCTAGACTTGAGGAATACAGGCATCAAAATCCAAGAGGCACAAAGGGCACTAGAGAAAATAGAACAACTAGGAAAACTTCAAGACTCATTGTCCTCAAAATGAAAAAGTCCAAGGATAGAGGCAGAATATTGAAAACTGCAATATTATTAAGAGATCTCATGAAATTCACTGCAGATCAATCATATGAGAGTATACGAGCCAGAATAGAATGAAGGAATACAGTTCAAAAATTCAATGAATTGGGGCCGGAGAGATAGCATGGAGGTAAGGCATTTGCCTTTCATGCAGAAGATCATTGGTTCGAATTCTGGCATCCCATATGGTCCCCCGAGCCTGCCAGGAGTGATTTCTGAGCGTGGAGGCAGGAGTAACCCCTGAGCACTGCCAGGTGTGACCCAAAATCAAAAAAAAAAATTCAATGAATTGATGGGGTGTGGGTGGAGTGAAAGCACAGCAGGTAGGGCGTTTGCCTTGCACAAGGTCAAGGTCAACCCAGGTTCTATCTCCCAGATCCCATATGATCCCTGGAGCCTGCCAGGAGTGATTTCAGAGTGCAGATCCAGGAGAAACTCGTGTGTGCCACTGGGTATGGTCCAAAACCAAAACCAAAGAAAAATAATTCGATGAATTAAGTACCTTACCAAAAATATTTTATCCAGCTAGATTATCATCCAGGTTTGATGTGTTCCGTCAAAACGTCCTTGAAACCAGTGTAAAGGATAATACCAGCTTCTCAGCATATTGTACTGAATATCGCATTCACTCGTTACTAATGGTCACCCTCCACTAAATTAAGGAAGGTGCTTCTAGCTTGCTAAGGGATTTTATATAATTTTTTTTACTAATAAATTAACTTCTCATTTATATTGAATGTGCTGTCCTAATAGTCATTTTAATATTCCCTTTCTTAGGATAAACACTTTGCAATTTTATAGGTCTATTCAGATTTTCCCCTTTAAATTTTCTTATTTTTTTTTAACTCTTTTTTTTTTTTTTTGTGTGTGTGTGTGTGTGTGGTTTTTTTTTTGGGTCACACCCGGCTATGCTCAGGCGTAACTCTGGCTCCATCCTCAGAAATTACTCCTGGCAGGCACAGGGGACCATATGGGACGCCAGGATTCGAACCGATGACCTTCTGCATGAAAGGCAAATGCCTTACCTCCATGCTATCTCTCCGGCCCCCTTTTTTTTAACTCTTAATAAGTTTACAGTCACAGGCTTTAATTTATGTAAGCCCTAAAATATATTATTAAAAAATTTTAAGTTTTATTAATGACAGTTAAGATTAACACCACAATGATATCAAGTACAAAAGTTAATGCAATACATTTTAGATACTAAAGTTGAAAACTTTAAGAGAGTAAGCATTATATTGTATAAAAGAAATTTAATTTATTTATTTTTTATATTTATTTTATTTTATTTTATTATCTTATTTTATTTTATTTCTTATTGCTTTTTGGACCACACCCTGTGACCTTCAGGGGTTACTCCTGGCTATGCAATCAGAAATTGCTCCTGACTTGAAGACCATATGGGACTTCGCGGGGATCAAACTGCGGTCTGTCCTAGGTTAGCTCATGCAAGGCAAACACCCTACTGCTTGTGCGACTGCTCTGGCCCCTAATTTCTTTATTTACATAGGATAAATCATTCCAATCATAACAAATTGAATTTTATTCATTTATTTTTTGATAAATGTATTTGCGCTTCCTCTAAGTTTTCTTGGAGTCAGTAATATAAAATAGTTTTACTGTGATTATTAAACAGGTAGACTGCATGGCAGGGGGACAGAAAGGGAGGAAACTAGTGGAGAGGAGGTCACACTGGTGGTGAAATTGATGTTGGAACACTGTATGCCTGAAACAACCATATTATGACTAATTTTGTAAATCAAGGTGTTTTTTAAACATCAGTTTAAAAATGTAGATATTAAGGAAAATTGGGTAAAATCCCATAATTGACACTTTTGCAAATAAAGGTGAGGAGACAAATATGTCAGAGTTACTCTTTTATTTATTTTTTTAGCAATAGATGAAAAATGAGGACAAAATGTTAAATCATGTTTGGAAGAAAATCATTCCTAAATGTGAAAGGAGAAGTTCTATGCTTCCCTGGAATTACCTGAAAAAATTAAAACAATTAAGAATTGGTTACTTGTCTTGCCTGTTTTTCTGTCTCAGAGTCCTAGGGTCAACAAAGATTCATCAGGATTCAAAGGGAGGTTTGGGAAGACTCTGCCATCTTGTGAGCAAATGAAGAGGTAGGCCAGTGGGATTGTGCTTAGCCTACTTTTACATCTGACTGTGTTATAATAAATGATATTTTCAACCAAGAATATGGTTTTCTAAAGTAATTATGAAATTTTGATGGACTGAAGGATAACATAGTGTGTAAATACTTGCCTTGCATAAGGCTGTCCTGGGTTTGATACCTAGCACTTTCTATGGCCAATCAAACCCATTAGGAGTAATTCTTTTGTGTGTGTGTGTGTGTGAAAAAGAAAAGTGTATTGGCACTACAGACAATGACTTGGGTTAGACAATTTAGTATGCCTAGAGCCTAGAGTTGGTCTTTTATTTTTTTAATATATTTTTTAAGTAACATGATCATATTTGGGTTACAGTCATAACCAGAACACCCCCCTTCACCAGTATAGCAGTACCCCCTTCCCCCTTCCCATCCCTCACCTGTATTCAAGACAGGCATTCTACTATAATTGTTTTTAAGTTCAGTAAGTTGTATTTTTTTCCTTAAAGAATAAAAGTAAAAAAAAGTAAAGGTGTGATAGTAGCAAGAGCTGTTGTTTGCATAGGTCCAAAAAAATGGGGAAAACGGAAAAAAATATCTTTGACCTGATTACTAAAAAGGCCTCACCTCAGTTTAATTCTTGAGTACAGACAGAACCAGAAGTAAGTTCTTAGCACATTTGATGTAATGTAACCTGCACCTCAACAACAACAGCAAAGCATTTTTATGAGAGCAAGTTCTTCTGGAAGATAGTATAATTACTATTACTACTTACTTTTATTAATGAAGCATTTCAGGTCCACACTATACATAAAGCCTCTGATTATACTAAGCCAGAACTTATTTCTTTCCCCTTCTCAATATCATTTACCAACATCTATATTAGTATATAAGCTATTTCTTAGACAGAATTTATATTCACCTCTCTTCCACAAGTATAATTTATTTCTGAGTTTTTGGGTCGATTAGGATTAGAGCAGGTAACAATACCTTTGAATTAGGTGATTCAAGAATAATGCAATAAAGTATTATTCAAAGGGGGACAGAGTGATAGCACAGTGGCAGGACATTTGCCTTGCACACTGCTGACCCAGGACAGACCTGGGTTTGTTCTCTGGCTTCCCATATGGTCCCCTGAGCTTGCCAGGAGTGATTTCTGAATGCAGAGACAGGAGTAAATTTTTGTTCAAATACAAAAAAAAAAAAAAAATCACAAAGACATTGGTTCAGAAAATACAATGAGGACTAATGCAGTGCCTATATAACACAATGAGAGTAAATCAATTTACTCTCAGAAAATGGGCTGTAGTAGGGTATCATTGTTCTCAGACAGTAGGTGCAGAGTGGAAAAGTTTAAGCTTCCAAATAAAAATCTAGAAAGTATAGTGTGGAGAGGTTTTCTTCACAAAAAATATGAACACATATATCCATGATGAATAAATTCTACAACTTAATTCTCCATTTGTACTTTCAGTGTGTTCTAGACAGATACAGACAGGGTGAAGAATACTGGAAAGTTATAAAGAACATAGAACAAAATAACAGTGCTATCTTTTTTCTCCAACTAGATCTTAATGTCTAGGAGAAACAGGGTTTGTATCTGCTTGATTTTCTGCTATATTTTTATACCTGGAAGAGTTTTTGGCTTGTGATTTATGCTCAGTATGTATCTCTCAAATAAAGAAATATCAGGGCCAAAGAGATAGCAGGGAGGTAAGGCATTTGCCTTGCATGCAGAAGGACAGTGGTTTGAATCCTGGCATCCCATATGGTCCCCCGAGCCTGCCAGGAGCGATTTCTGAGCTTAGAGCCAGGAAGTAACCCCTAAGCGCTGCCGGGTGTGACCCCAAAACAAAACAAAACAATACAAAAAAAAGAAGGAATATTAGTTGTTTTAAAGTGAGTTAAAAATGCAATTATTCCCATGTGAGATACTCTTTAATTTGATTATCTTATATGTTTACATGAATAATAAATGATTGATGATTGATAATCAATAATTATATTATAAAATATAGATGTAATAAATAATATATAATCTGTATGCACTTATAGGTTGTAGCTTCATGTGTGGTATATAAAATTATAAATTATTTTAAAGTTATTTTCCATTAGCTTTATATGAACCATATTTATTTTTTATATTAACCATATTTAGATATATTTTCTGCAGGGATATTTTATGTATATAATTCAAATAATTAAATCATCTTTATTTCATATATAGCTCATGTTTGTGAAGACATTATCTTCTTAAGTCTTACATTTTTCAATATAGAAATAATCATAGTATTAGATATGAACTACAACTTTTATGATACTAAACAGACAAGAATGAAACCCAAATACAATCATGTATGTAATAAAGTTGGTTAAATAAAAAAAAAAAAGCAACTGTTTTGAAAAGCCTTTTTGCTAGGTCAAAAAAAAAACACACACACACACAAGAAAAAGCAAAGTCAATGATTTATCTGAATGGACAAATGGGTCTTAATGTACTTATTCAAAGTGATTTAATCTGGCCTCTGGGAGGCTGTAAAATGGAGTGACTCAGTGAAGTGTCCTTTGCTGAGACAAATATGAGCTCTGGTGGAAGCATTCCTTTCACCACCCTGCCCCAGAGGCTGCACTGAGTTGATATGTGTTTTCTTTAGATATTGGGTCCTACAGTCTAGGAATTACAAAGACCTTGTCTCACCTTAGGGAGTCTCTAGGAAACCAGTGCCATCTGTCACTGTCAGAGAAACTTAAGACAACATGGCAGGTGTGACTGGAAAATAAGCAGATTTACAGTGCTCTGGCAGAATCTTGTGCACACATGTTGAGATTTGGTTCCTTAGATGACATTTCTTCTAAGGCAATTTGGCAATGATGACAGGTCTTCATCAAATTGAGGAAGGTCAGTTGTATAAAATCTCAAACAGTTTCTTTCCTCTCCAAAGGGTGTGGGCCCTGGAAGAAAATTTCACATTCCCTCTCTTGATAGCAGAGTCATCAAATAATTCTTTTGATCCAATGGAGACAGATTCTTAGAGAATGACCTTGTATTTTATTCACTTCTTTTGCCTCTGTCACAGACTTTATGTACCTAGAGAGATCACTCCATTAGTCTGGGTCTTGGAGTGAAAACAACTCTGGTGTAGAGTTAAATCCAACCCACAGTGGGCATGTGGATGATAAATAGCTGAGATTTGAGTCATTTGTTATTACACATAACGTAGTTAATTGATACAAGAAAATATGTCTCACTGCCACTGTTTTCTCACCCTGTAGCAGAAAATAGCTAGAGTTTTCTTGTAAGCTTGTAGGCTTGTGAGCCATGTAAGATTATAATGTAGTGGGGCTGAAGAAAATAAATGACTGACAGTAATGGAGAATTGAAAATGTGTTATGAATGTTTTGCTTATTGAGAAAAATTTGAACAGGTGACTTTTTAACAAGGGCATTATGTTTATTTTAGAGTCTGGTTCATGCTACTTCTTTTTCAGTTTCTTATATGATACATTGGAAGGGAGCTGTTGATGTATTTATGGGAATTAGTCAATGTACCTTTAAGGGTGATGACACTCTCTTGTAATGGCAGTTGGACTAGGACCCCCTGTAATAGCAGTTGGATTGAGACATATCCCCTATAACTGACAACTGTCCCCAAAATATAAAAAGGGGAGTGTATGTAAGGTGCTTGTCTACCATGCAGCTGACCCATGTTCAATATTCCACATCCCATATGGTCCCCCGAAACCAACAGGAGTGGTTCTTGAGTGCAGAGCCAGTTGTAACACCTGAGTACCTCCAGGTGTGTCCCTCCCCCAAAGAAAGGTAATAAAATGTTATGTATGAAAAGCTTTCAGCAACAGTACTGTAAATCACAGTGCCAACATTTATATATTTTAAAAAAAAAAGAATCTTAGAGAAACAGATTCGTGGGAAGCAAATGCCAGGGTGAAGTCATTGGTGTGGCAACATTTCAAGCTTGAAACTCAATCATGAAGAACTTTATAATTTTATGGTGATTATATAACAAAATAAAATTTGAAAAAAAAATAACAGAAAGTGATTCTATTCAGATATTGTTAGTTTTCTGAATATATATTTTTAAAAATCTATAGCACTTTACAGAGTCACAAAAGAGTCAAATAAGTAGGATTCTTATTCTGCCAGATAGTATCTGTTAGATACTTGAAAGGTTTTTTTGGGCTGGATAGAGCAAAGAGTAGAGAATATTCCTTGCAGTCTGCTGATCCAGGTTCAGTCCCTGGCATTCTATATTTCTCCGAGAACAGTCAAGAGTAAATCCTGAGTACATATCCAGTAGTAACTCTTGAGCATTACCAGGTGTGACCTCCGCCAAACAAAAATAAACAACAAAGATTTCTATGGAATATTAGTTTGGGAACCTCCGGCCTTTCAGCTCTTGAAGGGTCTCTTTCCCTCCTGGGAGCTGGGAATTTCTGCAGGCATGGGGTTTGGCTGGCGTCTGCCAGGCCAAAGGCCTTTTTAACCAGGCCTGGGAAGGGTGCGGGGCTTGGGTCACCCCAGCACCCTGCTACTTTCATCCTCTGGAACTCCAGGGCTTCCCCTGGCCACATGCCTGGGCAAGCCAGAAAAGGTTCTTTCTTCAGGAAGTCCCAGGCAATTTTCCTTACTAAACCTCTCCATTCTGAAACCCACGCAGAACATATAGACCAATATTTGGATATCATTGTTTTTAATCTTTTTGTCATATTTAGAATGCCACCCAGAAGCTCTTTTTATTCCTTTATTCCCTCACTCCCACCTACTAGTACCCCACATTTAACCATTTTTTTTAGTACTAATGATTTTTGTTTTGGCTAAGGTGGATTACATATCTCTCACAGTAATGTTTTGTGGGGAGTTTGAAGCTTCAGCAGGTAACACGGGGATGATATGGCTCCACACAGTAGGCATTTTGCCAAGCTTAGGGGAAGATGCAGCCCCCGCTGCCACCCACCACAGCCTTCTCTCCACTTCCTCCTTGTCCCCAAGGTTACCCCTGGCTGCCTGCTCAGGATCCCAGCAAGTGGGTTCTGGCAATGAGCAGTTTAAAGGAGATCCCTGGCTTCCCCGTTCCTGCAGGGGACGGGGAAAGGACGGGTGAACTTCTGGCTTTCAGCAATTAGGAAGCAAACACCTCTGGGGGAGTCGGAAGCTTCAGCAGGCAACATAGGGATGATATGGCTCCATTTGTTCTTCGCTTGGCAAAATCAAAGTGGTGTCTCAGAAACAACACCCTCCCTCTTGACTGTTTCTAAAACATAAAAGGGACACATATATCTCCTTTGTATATCTCAGCTGTATTCCCTTAATATCTATAACACTTTTTGAATATCCTCATATAGTGACAATTTTTGTCCACTGGTTTTGTTATTTGATTGTTTGCTTTTCCCCCTATGAGATTTGTTTTATAAGAAATACTGGTAGAAGAGTACCTCTGTATAGAATGCATGTTTGAACCAAGGTACGAGGAATGTTGGACTTTATTCGTCGGTCCCCAGATGCACCAACAATATCTTGTGGCTTTGTTTCTCTTTTACATAGGCACATTAAAATGGGAAAATAATACATATGCAAACAAGTTCTTATCTAATAGAGATGGGAACACAAATTTGGTAATGCAGTTAGGCCTTATACCCTGAACATTGGCATAATGATTTGGCATAGGCCTCAGAAGAATCGGCATCGTCCATACACACCTGAAAAAAGGATACCATCTATGGAAACAACCACAATTGTCTACACATTACCAGGATCCAAACTTCTACTAGGGAAGACTGCTCTGGCATTGACTTACTCCAAAGAGTGCTCTCAACACCCAGAGGACTCAGCAACAGCATGCTTGCAGGGCAGATCGCTCCACATTTAATGGTGTGCTGAAACTAGAGGATGCTCCACATCAGCCTGACTTCGATGAAAGAAATGCATAGAATCCAGAATCTTTAAATATAGGAACCTGATACCAACAAAAGCTAAAGTGTGAAAAAGTTTCACTGGGACCACGGAGAATGACTCGGGTTGGACTGACTGGTATGCCTGGAGCCCAGAGTCGGTCTTATGCCAATAAACCTCGGGGCTGAGGCCTTCTTGTAATCAGGCCAAGGATTTTTGTTTCTGTTTTTTCCCATAATTTTTCTGGGCCTATGCAAACAATGGCAATTGCCACTGTCACACTTTTACTATTTTTTTTTCTTTAACCCTTACCCTTTAAGAAAAAAAAATTTACTGAACTTAAAAACAAATAACTGTAGTAGAATGCCTGTCTCAAATACAGGTAGGGATTGGGAGGGGAGAATGTTACACTGGTGAAGGTGAGTGATCTGTTTGTGACTATAACCCAACTATAAACATGTTACTTAAATAAAATATTAATTAAAAAAAGAAATATTAATTTGCTGGAGCTGGAGCAATAGCACAGTGATAGGGTGTTTGCCTTGCATGTGACTACTCAGGATGGACCTGGGTTCAATCCTCTGCATCCCATATGGTCCCCCAAGCCAGGAGCCATTTCTGAGTGCATAGCCAGGAGTAACCCCTGAGTGTCACCGGGTGTGGCCCCAAAACAAAAAACAAATAAACAAAAAAAATTAGTTAGCTGAAGAAATTATTCTTTACCCTCCCTCTCCTTTCCCTCATCTGCCTCCATTCCCCTCTCCCTCCCCTCTTCTTTCCTTTCACCTCTTTTTTCTTCCTTTCCCCCTCCCCCTCCTTTCTTTTCACCTTTGTTCACCTTCCTTCCATTCTCTCTCCATTCCTCCTTCTTTAACTCTTTTATTTTGGTTTGTGGAAAGAGTGAACTGTTACAGAAAACAGAACAAGTTTGAGTCCCTATTTTTCTAGATCCATAATTTTAGCAATGGATTTAATTTCTCGGTCATTTTTTTTCAAGCATGTTCTAAGGAATTAACTAGGCTATTTGGCACAGTGCTTGATATTGAAGAGCTTGTTAATTTTCTTCTTTAATATTTTAGAAGTGTTTAAAGGTAGGAAAGGATTTAAACTGTTGATGCCAGTTAGTCCCGGTATGTTGACTAACAAGGTGCATTTAGTAATCATAATTAAAACAACAAATGACTCTTGAATATACCATTAGCTTTATTAGCTCAATTACAGATCCTATCCTGCCCAGAGTTCTCTAAATATCTATATTTAATTTTTACATGGCTGATTGATGGATTTTTTTCACTGGGAACTGATTTTTTTGTGTGACTCATATGAATTAAATGAGTTTTCCAGTTCCTATTATTTACTTGTGCTTTGGTTATTTATCTAAAACTATATTTACTATACTATACTATGCTGTTTTCCCCATATTATTTTCAGTTAACAACAGAAAAAGTGTTTCTGTTTATGGTTTGAATTATCTAATCAATCTTCTCCAAACCCTCAGGGAACTTGCTTTGTCAATATTTTATTCCCTGTTTACTGTTGATTTCTTCCTTTCTCGTGACTCCTTTTTACTGTAGAGGAAAAGATAAGAATATAAATCATCCCTACAAACATTAGAGCATCTCAAACAAGTCAGATTCTTACCCAAGAGCATCAGACATAACTCCTGTGCAAGAAAAACCGATACAAAACAGGAAGGAGGAGTATTTGGAGCAATGCTATAATTATTAATTGTATCTAATAAATCTATTCTGTTTCTTCTTCCAGTTACCTTCCTGTTGTTCCCAGCCTGCAACAATGGCAGATACTTCTTTATCTCTTTCTCTCTTTCCTTTTATCCTTTTATGCACTGTATTTTGCAATACTGTGATTAAAGGGGTATCATGAATATCAGTTTACTTCTTTTCAATTCACAATTTAGTGATTATTTTCAATTATTGTCATAGTGGTCCTTTCTCTGTCTTCACTGCATTTCTTTTCCAAAACTTTCTATTTTCATTGGGTATTATTCTCTTACTATAGCTTTTTTTTTTAATTATTTTCCAGATGAGTACATGGATCCTTTTACTTTTTCCCCACAAAGAGCATTAAGTAACATGCAAATGGGTTGCTTCTTGATTACAATTGTGAATTTCTTCTTTGACAATAAGAGTTATATTATAACAATTGATTTTTTATTTTCTATACATTCAATGCATGATTTTCATAATGATTATTAAATTTTTAGGGATAACTGACAATGTATGTCTAAATGGAAAGCAGTACTAATTTTCTGTAAATTAATAGGAAAGTGATTGCTCATTCTTTAGGTAAGAAAGTTTTTCTTATATATTTACTTATTTTTATTTTGCTATTAAAACCATTGTTATTTACAAAGTTCTTCATAGTTGGATTTCAGAAAATATATTTCACAACTAGTCTCACCATCAGTATCTACCTCACTCCGCTAGAAATGACTCCTGAGTGAAAAGGCATGAGTAAACTCTGAGAATTTCTGTGTTTAATTAAAAAATGTGACAACTTTAATTTGCAGGCAAATAAACTTGCTGATTTAGAAAGATGGCAGAGAAATTGGGCTTAATATGTACAACTTCTTTGTATACAGCTCTTTAGTGAATAGAAATAGGCACATAATGTGAAGATAGACATGGTAAATAACTTAATATTAATTGATGTGATCTTGAAGCACTGTAGTAAGTTTATATTTTAATTGATTAATTAATTCATTCAAAATGTGGGGCCGGCGAGGTGGCGTTAGAGATAAGGTGTCTGCCTTGCAAGCACTAGCCAAGGAAGGAACGCGGTTCGATCCCCTAGCGTCCCATATGGTTCCCCCAAGCCAGGGGTGATTTCTGAGCGCTTAGCCAGGAGTAACCCCTGAGCATCAAACGGGTGTGGGCCAAAAAAAACAAAAAAAAATTAATTCATTCAAAATGAATTCAATGGCATTCAAAATGTGAACTTTAGGGACATCATGTTACTTGTCTTGCATACACTGACTTGGTTCAATTTGCACAACTACAAATGTTCATTCAAACCCCACCAGGAGTGATCCCTGAGTCCAGAGTCAGGATTAAGTCCTTAACATTGCTGGATAGACCCTGAACATTATATATGTATATATATTATATCACTTGAAATAACAAACAATAGGACAAAGTTCAGATTACAGGGCAGTAAGGCATCTGCCTTGCCAGTGCTAGCATAGGATGGACCGAGCTTCGATCCCCTGGCCGGTCCCCCAATCCAGAAGCGATTTCTGAGGGCAATAGCCAGGAGTAACCCCTGAGAGTCACCAGGTGTGGTCCAAAACAAACAAACAGACAAACTAACAAAAAAGTTCAGATTACTCAGAAATACTAATAATAAAGTTGGTAAAGTCTTTCAATATTCCCTCTTTCTCCTCTTCATATCTGGGAGTAAGAAGCAGGTAACTATTGGGGGAAGGTGTCTGGTACCAAACAAATGTATCCCATCTGTTTAGAGCCCATAGGCATAATATGTAGCCATACTGTCCTCAGAGTCACACCTTTTGTGGCTCAGAAAGTCCCATTAGTCTGTGTGTGCCCAAAGTAGGAATGATAAGCAGCCCAAAGGTGAAGTGCAGTCATATGTTCTCCTCTGGGTCATCAATGTAACATAGCTTCAAGGAGACATCTATTCTAATGTCCTCAGCCATGTAGCTGAAAGGATAGACTAAGGTACTCTCAGTAGATGGATGATGTAAGTAGCTCAAAGTCAGATCCAGACATGGGTCCTGATTGGGTCATATTCATGCATTGGGTCTGTCACAATGCATGTCCAAATAATTGCAGAATGGAATTATCTGGAGATTCTGGGTAACTATTCAGTTCTATTAAACATGAATTGATACTTCTGCATAAAGGATATTAGAAGTTCAGTGGGCTTATGAATGTTTGTCTTCTATTACTAGGAACATTCATATAAATATGTTGTGATATTATTACACACTTGTGATGATGTTATATAAATATGTAAATATCAAAAAGGCTAGAAACGACTAATGTTGATGAAGATATGTGTAAAAAAGAAACCCTGATAGCAGGAGTGGGTAGAGCATTTGCCTTGCATGCGGCCAACCCCGGTTTGATCCCCAGCATCCATCCCCTGAGCACCACCAGAACTAATTCCTTAGTGTAGAGCCAGGAGAAACCCCTGAGCACTGCCAGGTGTGTCTGCCCAAAATAAACCCTCACTGGCAAGTCTTGCTGCAAGTTAGGAATACTTTTCAGAAGGTGGCTATTACCCCAAGAGCACCTGAACAGAGCATCATGGTTGAAATGAAGACTTCTATGCTGCCTACTTTTAAAAGGAGGTGATAGTTTTGGATCCTGTAGAATTTTGTGTGTTGCATAATTGTGGTTCAAGAAGAGCAGGCTTGGAGAAGAGTAGGGGAACCAGGAAAGGCTGGAGTGGAAGCCTTACCTCTCACTGTGATCCCAGCATCAAAACCAGTAAAATATGCTTATCATTTATCTAAACAGATGACCAATTGAGTGCATACAGATTCTAAGTGAATCCAGTCCTGTAAAATTATAGATTTTAGGGAATCAAACCCAGTTATATATATTAGGGCAGGGGTCTTCAAACTATGCCCACAGAGGAGTCTGATCCAGCCCTCCAGCAGTGAGCACTGTTTGGTTGCCAAGATACCTGCCAGCATATACACTCAGTGTCACGGTTTCTCAGGGATGATGTCAACCACCTCCGCCCACTGCATGTTGTGTGTTGGGAGGGTGGGCGTGAGGGCGGTGTTGAGAGGGACACTGATGCGCCTTTGCGCCTGGCGCTTGGTACGCACGTTGCTGATGACATCACTGGAGGGCACCAGACGCTGCGTGGTCAGGAGTACCACATGTGGGTGATTATATGATGTAAAAAGGCGCCTGCTCCACCCCAGGCAACGTGGTGTCTGTGTGCTGTGCCTGCCTGTCAGTGAGGTTTTCCTCCACTCCCTTCACTGCCAAAGGTCAGTCAAAAGTGCCATAGAAATAAATTTTTGCCAGATGGGGGGTTCTACCCGATTGGGCTGTGGGTGACTCATATGAAAATTCCCCTTTGGCGGTGGTGAGGCGTTCAGTGCTGAAATCAAAGTTAGGGGGTGGGCGGTGGTTGGGAGGTTAGAGGTTCGGTGCTGAATTGCCCATGTGGAAAATTAGGGGTTCGATGCTGAAGCATTTTAAAGGGTTTGCATTGAAAATTTTATATGCATTTTGCAATTCCTTTTCAGTGTTCACATGCTGATTCCAAACATATCAATTTGGGCATTATATAGGGAGATATAACTGAACTATCAAGGACTGAGATGGTCTGCTTAGAAAAGCCTGCAAGGGGTAAGTGTTCACATGAGGGACTAATGGGGGTTCATACACTGTGTGTATATATACACACATATTTGTATTTCACTAATATCAGTTTGGAATCCCTAGGAAACAATGATGTCAAGAATAAGAAAAATTGACGGCGAGTGTAGGATATTCAAAGAACAGTGGACTTACGATTACTTTTTTGTGCGATACAAAGAAAAAGCTGTGTGTCTGATATGCCAGAATATAGTTGCTGTGTTCAAAAAATACAATTTGCGACACCACTATCAAACTCAACATAAAGATAAATATGATTGTTTGGTTAGAGAAGTGAGAAAAGATAAAATATTACAACTGAAACATACACTGATGACTCAACAAAATACTTTTATGAAGCAGAAGCAGTTAAATACTTCCTCACTGCGGGAAAGTTTTTAAGTTGCCAAGCTAATAGTGCGCAATGGCAAACCATTTGTGGAGGGAGAATTTGTTAAAGAATGCCTTATTTCTGTTGCCAAAGAGATGTGTCCAGAGAAGGCCAATTTATTTAATACAGTGAGCCTTTCAGGAGTTACAATGACATGAAAGATTGAAGAAATGGGAGAAAATTTGCTGCACCATTTGCAAAACTCTGCAAAGAAACTTCGCTATTTTTCTTTGGCACTCGACGAAAGCAATGGTGTTCGTGATTCTGCCCAACTTCTCATTTATATGCGTGGGACAAATGAGTATTTTAAAGTCACAGAAGAGCTTGCTGCACTGCGAAGTATCAAAGGTACAACCACAGGAGTGGATATATTTGAAAAGGTTTGCCAAACTGTGAATGGTTTGGAGCTGGACTGGGTTAAACTAGTCAGTGTAACAACTGATGGTGCTCCTAGCATGGTGGGGTTTAAGAGAGGAGTAATTGCTCACATTATACAAGAGATGGACAAACATAACCATCCTCATCCAATTGCCATACACTGCCTCATCCACCAACAAGTGCTGTGTTGTAAATCACTGAAGTGGGACTCTGTTATGAAAATTGTGGTATCCTGTGTTAATTATATTAGAACTCATGCACTAAACCACAGAGAATTTCAGGAATTTTTATCTGAGGTAAATGTTGCCCATGAAGATGTTCTGTACCACACAGAAGTCCATTGGTTGAGTAGAGGGAGAGTTTTGAAATGTTTCTATGACTTACTTCCACAGATTACAACTTTTCTACTTTCAAAAAACCAAGAAGTACCAGAGCTCAATGATGCAGAATGGAAATGGCACCTTGCCTTTCTGACAGAGCTACTCAACAGTTTCAATCTGCAACTTCAAGGCAAGGGGAAGCTCATCTGTGATATGGCATCGCATGTGAAAGCATTTGAAGTAAAATTAGACTTTCTCATCACACAAGTACAGGAGGAAAACTTCAGTCATCTCCCAACAACTCAAAACCCGTCAGCGGACAAACCATTGATTGCATTCCCAAAGGAAACATGTCTGGCTTCACTAGAATTGTTGCAAAAAGGAGTTTCAATTTAGATTCAAAGAGCTTCACCTCCATGAACAGGACATACAGCTTTTTCGTAACCCATTTTTTGTTGAGATTGAAAATATCCTTACAATTTACCAAATGGAACTGGCTGAACTGCAAAATTGTGACTCTCTGAAAGATGCATTTAAGTCAAGTAATCTTTTGAATTTCTATGCATCTCTTCCCTCTGAGATACATCCAAATATCAGGAACAATGTACTCAAAATGGTAACCATCTTTGGTAGCACTTATGCCTGTGAACAGACTTTTTCAAGAATGAAACATCTGCATCTCCAACCAGATCAAGATTAACTGATGCCCACTTGCATCACTTGTTATGGCTGGCAGTGACAAATATGGAACCGGACCTTGACCATCTCATTAGCCAAAAGCAGGCCCACAGTTCTCATTGAAATACTGCTGCGTGATCTGTTTATTTATAAATGGTTTTCATTTTATTTATATAAGATATGTGCAGTGTGAGTAGGAATTAGTAGCTCATATAGTTTGGCCCTCCAGCTCTCTAAGGGACCGTAATCTGGCCCCCACTTTAAAAAGTTTGAAGACCCCTGTATTGGGCATTACTCCTGGCTTTGTGCTCATTTTTTTTTTTCTTCATGGTGTTCTAGGTCCGTAGTTCTGGGCATTAAACTCAGGTTTTCCTTATGCAAAATTTGTGTTCTAGCTCATTGAGATTTTCTCTGAATGATTTTCAGCTTGTTAAATTATTTTAGTGAAAATGATTATATAATAATTAACAATAATTAAGGATACTTTAATAAATGACAAGTAACAACTAATTATTAATGATATCTACTATTTCAAACCAAGAAATACATGTGAAACCAAGTGGTTTCATCATTTCCTCCCCTCCAAATTGTCAACTCTGGGGGAAATCATGGCGCTGCATTATGTTGTGGCTGAAACCCTATCATTAACAGTTTTTTAAATCATGGTGTCAAAAAACCTTAAAAATTAAAATTGTAAAACCATTGAAGGACTATGCTATAGATCTCTGGAGGCTATCGGTTATTGGAAAAACATCGAAAGTCAAGGTGTTAGTATTAATTTCAGAGAAGATAGAGGTCGAACATATTAAAAATGTATAATTTTACCACACTTTAGGGAATAAAGAAAACATTGTGGGGCCAGCGAGGTGGCGCTAGAGGTAAGGTGTCTGCCTTGCAAGCGCTAGCCAAGGAAGGACAGTGGTTCGATCCCCCTGCAGCATCCCATATGGTCCCCCCAAGCCAGGGGCAATTTCTGAGTGCTTAGCCAGGATTAACCCCTGAACATCAAATGGGTGTGGCCTGAAAAGCAGAACAAAAACAACAACATTATACCATATACTTTAATCCACATTAATTTTTTCCTCTTTAACTCTCTGTTTAGTTAAGTCTATTGTATTTAGATAAGAGAAATGAATTAATGAAATATTTCTTACTATAACAATGATTTATTACTAGGTTTCTATTGACACTATAAATCAAATCAATACACTCAGAAGAATAACACCAATGAATGGGAAAAGTCACTTGATAAAATTCAACATCGATATCGTGTCTGTTTTGTTTTGTTGTTTTTTTTTACCATACCCAGCCTTGCTCAGGAGGTAATTCTGGTTCTGCACTCAGAAATTAGTTCTGGCAGGTTTGAGGGGCACGATAAGGAATACCAGTAAATCCAGGTTGGCTGTATGCAAGGCAAGTGCTCTACCTGCTATATTATCTTAGCAGACCCCCAATATCATATCTTGTTGTTCTTTAATCATTCTCTATAGCACAGAATTTATATTTGTCAAAAGTTTGAAAGAAGTCAAAGGCCTTTTAATAGTCTTTTATTTTATATATTTATATTCTTGTATTGAGGCCACAACAGGCTATGCCTAGGGCTTACTCCTGGCTTTGCATTTAAAAATTACTTCAGGGAGGCATTGGGGGACCATATTTTGAATCAGGGATAAAACATAGCTTGGTAGATATGGGTGCAACCTTACCCACTGTACTATCTCCCAAGTCTACAAAGTTTATATTAAAAAATAAGTTGATCAGGCCCGGAGAGATAGCACAGTGGTGTTTGCCTTGCAAGCAGCCAATCCAGGACCAAAGGTGGTTGGTTCGAATCCCCGTGTCCCATATGGTCCCCCGTGCCTGCCAGGAGCTATTTCTGAGCAGAGAGCCAGGAGTAATCTTTGAGCACCACCAGGTGTGGCCCAAAAACCAAAAAATAAATAAATAAATAAATAAAAAAAATAAGTTGATCAGGGGCCGGAGAGATAGCATGGAGGTAAGGTGTTTGCCTTTCATGCAGAAGGTCATCCGTTCGAATCCCTGCGTCTCATATGGTCCCCCGTGCCTGCCAGGAGCAACTTCTGAGCATGGAGCCAGGAATATCCCCTGAGCACTGCCGGGTGTGACCCAAAAACCACACACACACACACACACACAAAAAAGTTGATAAAATTCTTATCCTTGGTTACTCTGATCCTTAATTTATAACTAATTAATATTAAGAGTTAATTATATTACAGATACTAAATCAATTTCATTAAATTTTTATTTTCATAAGCTTATAAAAATATATATTTTACAATTAAGTTTTATAGTCAGGGATTATTAGATTTTACCACCATTTATTATTTTTACTTATAATTCTTAAAAATTTACTTTTAGTCTCCAATTTTATGACTTCTACTTCATTAGACTTATGAGACATATATTGCTTTTTCATGAACAATTTAATTATTCCATTTAGAAAACCTTTTCAAATTGATTAATTTCTATTTTATTACTTTTCTTGTTGCTTAATTTTGATGAAAATTGCTATTATTGTTTTCAAATTCAATTAGATTATTTTCCATTTAAATCTTAATAAAAGTTAAGATTATGCATAATGCATAACATTAACATTTATGTTCTATGGACCTAAAACTTGTGTAGAACTAATATTAATTAAGTAAAACATAAGACTATACATTTTCCCATTCTTAGGACATGCTTTTTATTTTATTATTATTTAATATTTTTTATTTGAGCACTATAGTTACAAAAATGTTCCCAGCTGGGTTTTGGTGTACACACCTGTTTACTAGTGCAATTTTCCTGCCATCAATGTCCCCTATTTCCCTCCTCCCCACCCCTGCTTGTCTTTGGGACAGGCATTCTATTTCTCTTCTATCATTGTCATGGAGTTGTTAGTACAGATATTTCTTTAACTGTGCTCACTGCTCTTTCTGGTAAGCTTCATATTATGGGCTGGTCCTTCCAACCCTCATCTCTATCATCTCTGGCTATTATTACCATACTATCTTTTATATTTCTTATACCCCACAAATGAGTGAGATTATTTATTTTTTGTTTTGTTTTTGGGCCATACTCATTGACCCAGGGAGTAACTTCGAGGTTACTCCTGGCAATGCACTCAGGAATCGCTCTGGCTCGGGGGACTATATGGGACTCCAGGGTTCGAACCACATGCGTCCTAGATCAGCTGCATGCAAGGCAAACACCCTACTGCTGAGCCACCACTCCCATGAGTGGATTATTTTATGTCTATCCCGCTCCCTCTGACTCATTTCACTAGAGTAATAATCTCCATATCTGATCATTTCTGGGAAATGACTCCCAAGCACCAAATGTAAGTAGAACTTGAATATCTCTATGTGTGATACCAAACCAAAACAAATCAACATAGAAGTTTAACAAGCCCATAATGAAATTTAGGTGTTTAGCTGGTTTTATTAGGATAAGAGTGAGAAGGAAGAGGAGATCCAAGCGAACTGGGTATGGTTATATATATTTTCCTTAAACAAGAAAAAAATTATCATACATTTAAGAAATTCATAAAATCTGTGACTGAGTGTACACACACAAAGGCAGAGATATAAATAACTTTTACATAGGCAAAACTTCACCAATTAAAATATAGAATATAGAAAAGCAAAATGAAATTAAATATATTGAGCATAAACTACAAAATAAGATAGGACAAGTGAATTCTAAAAGCATGTATCAAAATATACATTAAAGGATTGAACAAATAAAAATTCAGACCTCAGTTTGAATTAACAAGACTAACAACATAACAGCACAACCACCAAGACCAAGCAACATTTGCTCTATGTATTATTGAAGACCTGTGCCAAACTCATAAAATGGGTATAGGCATGTACTGATTAACTTCAACAGGAATTGAGAGACATGATCATAGGAATAGCAGGGACATAAGATTTATAAAATATCCATTTATATACATAAAGTGAAATATTTGTATGTATTTTATAAAACTAATTTTTTGGTGAATTAAGTTCGAATAAAAATCATTTCAATCAAGAATAGAAAATTGAAATGCATGAGTAATCACTAAAATTATATCAAGTTACATATAGATTCTCTTCCAAAATAACATATTTTAGGTAATAGAAGGTAAGCTGCATGAAAGTTTTAAGGAATAGCAGGTAAATATTTTCAGATAAACGCTTCAAAATGGGGGCTGGAGAGATAGCATGGAGGTAGGGCATTTGCCTTGCATGCAGAAGATAGGGGTTAGAATCCCAGCATTCCATATGGTCTCTGAGCCTGCCAGGAGCAATTTCTGAGCATAGAGCCAGGAGGAACCCTGAGTGCTATGGGTGTAACCCAAAAACCAAAAAAAAAAAAAAAAAAAAAAAAAGCTTCAAAATAAAAAATATTCAACTCAGGCAAACTTATCACATTTTATATTGAAACTAAGCACTCAATTTATGAGCTAATTTAATTATTGATATAAATGTAAAATTATGCAAATTAAAGTATTATTAAGATCATTGTGCTTGTTCATATAAAGTGACAAGACAAAACGAGTTAAAAGAGCATTATATTTTGTGTATATATGATGAGAAGACAAAATTAAATTGGAGAGGCTTCACATTTATCTGTCATATTTTGCTTCATTACTTACACCCAAGTAATTGAGGCAGTCAGACAGACCAGCAGCGGGGTCCTGTTGGACTTAGAAGAGCCATTGTTACCTCAGGTCAGCATGCTCTGAGGAAAAGAGAAGCACCAAGAAAGATTACCATCCTTTTTGGTCACTTATGGCAAAAAAATAGGACAATGAGTTCCCTTTCCAACAGCACTAGTCTAATCCAGAGTTCTACCTCACAAGGCTCACGATTAATGTTACTACATAGGAACTAGGCAACAATTTCAACATATAAAATTGGGTGGGTAAACAAACATTCTACAAATAGATATATCCTTCACTTATACTAGCTTTAGTTGAAAATGATCGGTACCATTTAATACTGCAATACACAAATAAGTTTTATGGCAGATTGAATACAAAATCTGGTAAGTTTTCCTATAAATGGAAATTTTTCTTTCTGTGAAATAAGCCTGCTATTTCCTAGAACCTGTGAGATACATGAATTTTAGTACTGGAAACCAAATTTTTGTCATGTATGTGAGAAAATTTACAAAAGATAGAGGTACTAAAAAAGATCAGAATTGATGTTCTTGGCTAGGATTCAAATGCTAAGAGAGAAGAGCTAACGACTAGCTTATACCTGTCTTCTGTCTATTCTAACTTCAGCAGACACATTTCTCAGCTTTGTTGGCTCAGAGTCAGGAGTGATGTCTAAACACCACTGGGTGTAGCCCCAACATTTAAAAAATTAGAAATAAAATAAAAATGCAATATTATAAATTATAAATTCAGTAACTATTCACCTATGTGTAAGATGATGACAACCATCTCAAGATATGTGAAAGAGAAGAATCTGGTTTGCCTCCCCAGACCCATCCCTCAGTTGGGAAACAAGATGTAAGAACAAGCCTGAAAATTAAAGAGAGAAGGAAGTTTGGGAAATACCATTTGAAAGAAGATGATAGATGACAAATAATACATAGATATTTTATATATAAAATACATTTTCACATATGCTTTATACAAGCATATATATTTTATAACCCTCAATGTTTCCCCTCCTATGGGGGTGATTATTCTAAAATAACACTTTTTTTTCTTTGTTCTTTGCTCTGTCACTAAGACCTTCATGAGGAGCAACTTCCGAGCTCATAGTCAGGAGTAGCCCCTGAGCATCACCAAAAAAATCAAATATGGCATGCCAAGGATCAAACTGAGATTGGTCCCATGTCAGCCATGTGCAACATATATGCTCTACCTTTGCATTTTTATTTTTTGCTGTGGACATAAGGTCTCACTAGAAATGCAAAAAAAAAAAAAAAAAAAAAAAAAAAAAAAAAAAAAAAAAGAAAAGAAAAGAAAAGAAAAGAAAGCTGAAGGAGAGAGAATTTGTTAAGCAAATTCAGGTCAAAGTAAACACTCCAAAACTCCCATTTTATTATATTATATATTACTTATAGAAGGCTTGTGAAGTTATTAGTTAACTTACTTTATAGAAGCATGCTATGAATTGTAGAAAAACCAAATGAGCAGTCCATGGAACCATGATTCAATGGTAAAAAACATGGTTACCAAACCAAATTACATTCTGGTTTCTGGCCACTATTATATTAGTCCCTTTTAAAAGAGCTTCTTCCTTTTTCTTTTCAGTAGTTTTGATTTGCAAATTTATTTATTATTGGCTTGCAGATGAGAACAAGATTCTAACACAAAACTTTTTTTACTTGTGACTCTGCCTGAAAAAGGTAAGAAAAGTGAATACAGATAAAAATATTTTGAATTCATAACAAGATTAATTCTAACATAATTTATAGTTGGTGTATGTTTAAAGTCATTTATTGATGCAACATTTTTGCAAGTCCTACATTTGTGACTCACAAATTTAATAAGCTATATAAATAAGCTATATTCTAGGACATACACATATAGAAGCTTATCTTAGGTGCTTTAGAGAACCTCTATGTAAAAGCACTTTAATTATTAAGTATATGCATTACTTTTTAGTTGGTATTATCCTCCTCCTGAAGCAAATTTTCTGATAATCCTCATATGACTTATTAACTCTTTAATTTCTGCTGGTCACTTCTACACAAGTGAGTTGAAGCAAGAAATGGGAGTTCACTTTCTGCAGATTCATTTTTTAAATTTTATTATATTGAAATCATTATTATTTACAAAGTTATAGTTTGACACAATGATTCAGGGCCAAATCCACCAGTGTTGATCTTCCTCAAACAATGTTCCTAGAGTGCTTCCTATACCACCACCCTTTGTCCCCTGGTCTGCCAGCATAACAGGCCCATTTGAAGTTTAGATTGTGATAGTTTGGGTCTCTGGATTCCATTGTTGTTGACTTTGGCTTGGGTATTTAGTTCTGTCCTTTTTTTATATCCACCAATACACCTGAGACCACTTGGCCTCTGGCTTCTATCCTTTCTTTATACCTCCCTTTTCTTAATTTTATAGAAAAATGCAGAAATATGAGGTAAGCAAAGTAATTAATGTCCCAAGCGTCTATGAAAAAAGGTGGGACTCTTAGATAAAGATATCTTTTAAAGATAAAAAGGGAGTGGCAATTTTTTGCATAGTGCAGAAGATTTGGGGGAAAATAAAAAGAAAATAATCTTTGGCCTAAAAATGATGGTGTCCCTACTCATGAAGCATCCTGCCATAAGACCAACTACAGATTCCAGGCATACTAAATAGTCAAATCCCAAGGTCTTCCTTCATGATTCCAGAAAATATTCTCTTCAATCACTGTTGTCTCAATTAGGCTTCAGTAATTAGAGATTTTGTTTTTTGCACAGTTCCTATATCGAAGTCAGGGTGTCATGGAGTGTCTTCTGGTTTCTTCTCACCATTAGGTGGCAAGGCATGGAAACCTGCCCTGAAAGCAAGTTGTTGCTGTATCCAAGTAATCAGGGTCAAGTGGAGCAAGACAGTGCCAGGGCAGCATTAGGGCCTTTCCCATAGAAGTTTGATTCTTGGTTGCTGTTGCAGAAAACTGAGCCCATTTCAAAGATGGGATCCAAGATTCAAACGAACCTTGTCCAATTGACTGAATACCAAGACAAGTTGCTAAGATTGTTTTAGTTAATAAATCTTGCAAGGAGGGCAAGCATGACTTTCAACTATTTTGGGAAAAAATAAATTAGTAAACACTACTTTTCTCAGCTGGAGGGTCTAAGCTAATGTCTGCTTAATTTTCTCATTACCCACATGTTTATTAGTATTCATTTCCATTAATGACAGATTCTCTCTTGCTCATTTCTAGAATTATCTTGCCAAAATAGCAATTAATTTTAAAGAAGAAAACATTTAGATACATAAAAATTGTAACTATTTCTATATAAAGCCATCAATCCAAATAAACTGTTGTCAAAATTGTAACTATAATTACTATTATTATTACTATTATTGAAATATGTAAAATTATACTCTAGCCAGTATCATTTCAACCTATAGCCTGGAATGAGGGTAAACTGCTTAATTCTATTAGTATTTTTCCAAGAAGTATGGACTTTATTATGTAGGTTCATAATTCATTTATTATTCAGGTTTATTATTTCATAGATATTCATATATTTGGTGTCTGAATGTCTAACTTCTTTAAATAAAATATAAATTAAATAAATTAATAGATTGGGGTTATCCCATTTCCTACAAGAGAAAGGATATCCACTTTAAAAACAAAAGTAGTGATTCAGTGGTACCTTTAAGCAGGTTTTACTAGGTGAAGAGTTAGGGATATCCAGCTGTGATGATTGTTTTTTCAACTGCAGAAGAGATTCCTTTCCCAGTCACAACCCCCAACATTGCTTATGGAATCCCTTTTCCTCCTGCGGTTTCTACTCAGCTGTGCATCAGCAGTCCACAATATTCTCATTCTTTATGAGAATATTATAAACATTATAAATAAATCAAATGCTTCACAAAGGATCTCATAATTACGATTTTGTAGGCTCATTTGTCAGCACACAATCAAGCAATTATTGTTTCATGCACACATCTATCTCTTTAGGTATTTTTTAAAGATATGAAGGTTAGAACTATTTACCATTCAGTAATTTAACTTACGTTTAAATTATAGTCCAATAACAATGGCACAGCAGGTGTTTGATACGTGTTTGTTAAGGATAAATTAACTTGAATTTTAATCCGGGCCAAAGTTGATAGATAGTTTTGCTTTTCTTTTGCTCAGAATCAAGTCTTCTGGGGAAGGAGAAAGGGAGGGAGAACAGGATAGAGATATAGTGGGGGAGGATGTAAAAAGAAAAAGCATGAGCTTCAGAGCATTTCTGTCTAAGACTTTAGATAAAAAATATGTTGAGTTGGCTTTCATCCATCTACTGGTTCAACCTGCCCAACAAGTCCACATAAATCCTCTTAAATCCTACTTCTTCTACCATTATTTGATCCATTTTCATTTTTTTCTTTCTTTATGCAAATGAATAGGAAAATTGTTGTTGTCACTTATTGTATAACACATGTCTAAGAAATCATAAAACCATACTTAAGAATTCAGTCTGCAACTGAACCTTTAGCAAAATCAACACACATTCCTGCAACAGCCATATGGTGCCACCAAGTGGTCAATTGATAGAGAGTTCAAATCATCATGAACTGGGAACCTCTTCAGAACTGGAACATTTGTGGCCTTTATAGAATTGCAGGTTCCTTATTCTCTGTTCTTATACAGATAGATTTTATCTTTGATGCTTTCATTAATTACTTTTCTCATGCTTTCTTAAATTTTATTCCTTTTAACTAGTACTCATGATTTTACTAAAATCCTCATATGATGATGGCATACATTAAATTTTCAGAAAAACACGTTTCTCATTACCATTTTTTTTGACGTTCAGGGATTATTCCTGGCTATGCACTCAGAATCATCCCTGACTTGGGGGACCATATGGGATGCTGGGGGATCGAACCGCAGTCCATTCTAGGTTAGCATGTGCAAAGCAGATGCCTTACAGCTTGTGCCACTGCTCTGGCCCCTCATTACCTTTTTTAAATTCTCTTAAAAGACTAATTCTATTTCTTTAAAAATTATTTTTATGAAAACATGATTTACAAATTTGTTCACAGTATAATTGATTCAGGCATACAATGTTCCAACCCCAATATTACTAGTGTGATCTCTCTCAAATCAGTGTCCCAGGTAATCTTTCCCCCTCAAGCTGTCCCCTTAGTAGACACATAAAAATTTACTTCATATCTAGGTGTGTTTGGACTCAAATTCCCTTCCAACTCACAGTCCCTGGACCAAGTTCTACTTCTCCCTGGCTGCACTGCACTGCCCTCCCCTACACCCCAACTTCCCTACCCCCTAAAGTCTCACCTCTCCTATCCTGTCCTGCTTGTGGTCACAGAGCACACTTGAGGGACCCATAATAAGAACACCAGCCTCTTGGCATCAAGGTACATCCAGGGCTCCAATCCTTGCTTGCTCCACAGACCTGTGGCACTGTTATTTAGATTTGAGGTAGGGATTAGGACCCTCTCCAACAAAGAAGATTGGCTCCATTTGTGACAACTAAACAAATCCTCCAAGAATTACTGAAGATCTGAGGTGAGTGTGGGTACAGGCCAAACAGTGTATTCCTAAGAGTAGCTCTAAGAACAAAGGGACTATGACAGGTGCTTATTGAAAGTGAGTTTGGGCAAAGATATGTGACATACTGCAAGAGCTGTCTAACAACAAAGTGACTTGAACATAGGCATAAACACAAGAGCAAAGACAATAACAAAGGGCCTTGTGACCTACCCATTCACAAAAGTCAGAGGTTCCATCCAGGGGTATAGCCTCCCAAGCAAGCCAAAGATGACACAGCCAACTACAAGATAATCTCTAACCCACATAAACACCCCTGAGGCGATCCCTGGTAGTGGAGAAGACTGACAGTGACATAGGAAAAAGAACTTTGAGACAATCATGGGAAAGAAAAACATGGTAAAACAGCACAAAATACCACCACATCTTGTGAGTGAACACTGCAATCCTAAAGACTAATCAATACTCATATGGTATATAACATCTCTGAAACAGAGTTTACAGAGAAAATGTTTAGGATGTTCAAGGAGTTCAAATAAAACACAGAAAGATATGAGAACAGAAATAAAAATATATAAACAGAAATGTCACAACTGAAAAACTTGGTAAGCGATATGAAAAATTTATTGAAAGACCTCACCAACAGCAACACCTGTCAAGGACAGACTCTGTTAGCTTATAAATGAAGCACAGAAAACTTCCAGACAACAACAAATCATGGGAAGAAGACTCAAAATAAAACAACAGAAGATCAAAAAATTCCTCAAATTAAATGAACAGATAATAGAATTTTGAGATAAATTTAATAGAAATAGCATAGGAAACATTGAGTCAGGAAAAATACCCCATGAAGATGATAGAGTCAAAGATACAATTGCTGAGAAGTTTCCAGAGCTGAAGAATGCATGTCTCCACATCTAGGTATCTAAAGAGAACCAGTTAAAGGAAAATAAAAATACTCAAGACACATTCTAGTCAAAATGATGAAAACATAGATAAAGAATACTAAAAGTAGCAGGACAAAATGGAAATAACATACAAAGAAGCATCCTTGAGATTTGCAGCAGCTTTATCACATATAATGCTCCAGGCCCAAAGGAAATGGTCTGATATAATAAAAAAAAATCTCAAAGAAATAATGTCTCACCAAGAATATTTCATTCACCCAGGCTTTCAAGTTTGAAGGAACAATGCACAGCTTCATGGATGAACAAGAGGAATTTTATAGACCCAAAGCCAATTTTTAGAAATGAAGGGGATACTTTAAGGCAAGACAAACCTGATAAATATAACAAATCTGCAAAAGTATGGCACAAAAATCTTTCATATGTCCTGTTAATACCGATTTGAGAGTATACCAGTGGGACCCAAAAACACAATGCAGAAGAAAAGTCTTCTGAATTCCTATTTTATTGCGGCACTATTCGCAATAGCTAGAATCTGGAATCAATCCAAGTGTATGAGAAAATATGAGTGAATAGAGAAATTGTGGTACATCTACACAATGAAATACTATGCAGTGTTAGGAGAAATGAGGTCATACAATTTCTTTATGCAGAGATGAATATAGAAAGTATTCTGCTGAGCCAAATGAGTTGAAGAAATAAGAATGGACATCGAATGATCACACTCATTTGTGGGACACAAAAATAGTATGGTGATAATACCCAAAGACAATAGTGATAAAGGCTGGACAGACTGGTCCATGGTGGAAAGCGTGCCACAAAGAGTAGAGGAGTTCACTTAGGGCAGAAAAAGAATAACTATGACAATTAGAGTTGGAAATTATCATACTGGGCAAGAACTAGGTGATGAAAAATATATATGTATACATATATATGGTTTGAAAGAACAATGCACAGCTTCATGGATGAACAACAGCTCATAAATATCTATATACCTGTATAAATATAGATATAGAGATAACATAATATATAATATTTATATATAGATACATACATATATAATAGCCTTACAAAAACCATATTGCAACAGTGTGTTTAAAGAAAAAAAAGAAAGAATTATATAGATTCATAGATAAGGGGGAGATGGAGAGATGGAGGAAGGGTAAGGGAGAGAGCAGAAAAATGTCTTCCATAGAAGCAGGCAGTGGCAAGGGCAGGGCAGTGGGCAAGAAGAAAACTGGACATATTAGTCATGGGAAATATGTACTGGTTAATGGATGGTTGTTAGCATTGATATTCAGTCATGAATATCTTTGTAAATATATCTTATGATGCTTTAATTAAAATTTATTTAAAATTACTGAGAGACCACCTATAAAAGCCAGACTCATAAAAAACAGATTCCACACAAATATACACAAAAGGCAACAAATTTCTATGTATCATTAATCTCTCTCAATGCCTAATGACTAAACTCCCATAATAAAAAGGCACAGAGTAGATGAATGGGTTGGGAGAGAAAAATCTACCCATCTACTGCTTATAGAAGACAGATCATAACCTAAGAGATAAATACAGATTCAGAGATAAAGTATGGAAAACAATCATGCAAGCCAATGGAAAAAAAGTGTGGCCACCCAAACATAAATCAGACCAAATAGTATTCAATATAAAGAAGGTAATTAGAGATAGTGGTGGACACTATTGGCTAAGGTAACCATAGATCAAGAAATATGATCATCAGTATTTATGCACCAAATTAAGGTCAATTAAAGTTCATATAGCTTCTGCTGACAAACCTAATGAAGCATGATGAAAACACAGCAGTTGTGAGAAACAATAATATTTCCACTTTCTCCAATTGACAGATCAATCAGATGGAATATCAGTAAAGAGTAAAGGGCCATAAATGAGAATATAAAAAAACTGGGTGTTGCAGCATATACAGGAATATTTATTCCCAAAACAATAATGCACAATCTTCACTTATGCATATAGAACATTCTCTAAGATAGATTATATATTAGAGCATAACTATATATAAATTTATAAATATAGAAATTGTACAAAGTGTCTCTGATCATAATTCAATGAAAACAGAAAATAACCACAAAAAGAAGTTGGGAAAATCCCAACACATGGAAGCTAAACACAACTAGATCAAAGAAGAAATCAGAAGGAATAAAAATATTCCTTGAAACTAATGACAATGAAGACACAGCTGTCAGAATCTATAGAATACAGCAAAACTATACCACAGGGGAAATTCATAGCATTGTAAGCCAACACTAAGAAAGAAGAAAAAGCCTAAATCAACAGCCTATAACACACATTTTAAAAACCTGGAGAAGAAAGAGCAAGCAAATCCAAATGGTATTAGAAAAAGGGAAATACTAAAAATGAGAGCAGAAATCAAGAAAGCAATTCAAAAAAATCAATAAAATAAGTTTTCTGAAAGACTAAATTAAATAGATAAACCTTTAGCTATATGCAAGAGAAAAAAAACAGAAAATAATGAACTATCAGAGGTGAAAGGGGAGAGATTACAATGGATGCTTCAGTAATTCAAAATAATGAGAAACTACTATTAACAACTTTATAATCTTAATTGTAAGAATCTAGAATAAATGGATAGAGTCATAAGGTCTTGTAATCTCCCAGAGCTAAATTAAGAGGTAGCAGAAAGCCTAAACAGGCCAATAAATGTAAGGAAATCAAAATAGCAATTAAGAATCTCCCCAAGGGGCCAGAGTGACACGACAGCTGTAGGACATTTGCCTTGCACGCAGTCAACCCAGGACAAACTTAGGTTCAATCTTCAGCATCCTAGATGGTCACCTGAGCCTGCCAGGAGATTTCTGAGTGCAAATCCCTGAGCATCACCGTGTGTGGCCCGAAAACCAAAAACCAAATAAATAAACAAAAATAAAGAATCCCCAAAAACAGAAGTCCTGGTCCGGATGGCTTCACTGGTGAGTTCTACCAGATTTGAAGATTTACTATTTTACCTGTTGAATTCTTCCAAAACAAGAATTTATTCTCCTTAACACCTTCTAAGAAGCTAATATCATATTAATATCCAAAGCAGATAGAGGCATTTCCAGGGAAAGAAATTCAGATCAATTTCCCTGCTGAACATTGATGCCAAAATTCATAACAAAATCTTAGCTAATCTAATCCAACAATGTATCAAAATGTTCTATATCTTAATCAAGTGGGATTCATCCCAGGGATACAAGAATAGTCCAACATACACAAAACAATTAACATAATAATTAACATAATATACCATATTAGATTAGAAGATATGATCATATCAATCAATACAGAGAAAGCTTTTGAAAGGATACAGGAAGCATTCATATAAAAATATTAACAAAATGAAGGTGGATGAAACTTCCCTCAAGATAATGACAGCTATCTATAATTAAACCTGCAGCCTGTATCATTAATGGTGAAATATTGAAATCATTTCTTCTGTTATCAGGCAGAAGGCAAGGATGTCCACCGTATCCACTTTTATTTAATATAGTATTAGAATTTATTTAATATAGTGTTAGAATTAGAATTGAAAGATACCCAAGAAGTCAAATTATTACTATTTGCAGGTGACATGATAATATATATAAATATATATAATACCCTAAATAGTCCACAAAAAGTTCCTAGAAACTATAAAACAATACAGCAAAAAAAAAATAAATAAATTAGCCATCTACAAAGTCAGCACACAAAATCAATTTTATTCTTATATGTGAAAAAGTGAATCAGAAAAGAAAGAGATCATGGGGTCCAATCCATTAAAATGGTATACAAAAACATTAAATATCTAGGATCAGCTTAAAAAATATATATAGGATATCTGTATTATGATAACTTTAAGTAACTTAAAGAGATAATTGTATGAAATAGAAAAGTATTAGATGCTCATTCATTGAAAGAATCAATAATGTAAAAATGACTATCTTATCTAAGCTATGCAGTCTCCATCAAAATTCAGAGAACATTCTTCAAGGACCTAAAAAGTCAAAATAAAGTTAGTATGAAATAAAAAGGGGCCACAAATAGCCAAACCCATATTGAAATATAAAAATACATGGTTATTTCATTACCTAATTTGGAACTATATTATAAAACTATAGTTTTATTCTAGCACTAGAATAAAGATAGTCTCTATCAATGGGTCAGAATTAAATACTTAATGACCTAAAAATTCAATATAGAAGGACAGTTAATTTAGAGTAAAGAAGCTGAGAACATGAAATGGAGTAAAGATAGCCTTTTCAACAAATGGTACTGGGAAAACTAGGTAACTATATATAAGAAATTAAAACTCAATTTATTTTTCATAAATTATACAAATGTCAACTCAAAGTGGATCAAAAACCAAGATATCTGGCCAGAAACTCTAAGGTAAATTGAAGAAAACATAGACATAATGTTCCAAGATTTGGACTGCAAAGGCATTTTCAATGATCTGATACCACTGGCAAAAGCAACAAAATACAAAACAAAAACAAAAAACCTAATAGGATGGCATCAAATTAGAGTTTTTGCATGACAAAAAAAAAACATGGGCTAAAACTAAAAACTGATAACATAATGGGAAATATTTGCATTCAATATGTCATATAAAGGATTAGTATCCAGGATATACAAAGATAAGTTAAAATAAATTCAAAATTCCTATCAAAAAATGGGGAGAGGGAATGAACAGACACTTTTCAGAAGACAGATTGCCAATAGGCACATGAAAAAGTACTCAGCATCAGTTATCATTAGAAAAATCCAAATTAAGACAACAATAAATTATATAACACCATCTATCAATAATTTGTAAACCGTGCTTTTTAATTAAAAGTTACTTCATATTGATTACTATAACAAAATGGCAAATGAAATTATTAGAAATTAAATTGTGATGATTGATTTACGTGTTTTTGTTTGTTTTGGGGCCACACCCAGTGACGCTGACGCCAGCTTACTCCTGGCTCTGAGCTCAGAAATTGCTCCTGGTTTGGGGACCATATGGGATTTTGGGGATTGAACAAGGTCCATCCTGGATCAGCTGTGTGCAAGGTGAACCTCCTACGGCTGCGCTATCGCTATGGCCCTTAATTGTACGTTTGTAAGGCATATAAAGTAACTTCAATAATTTAATAAATATAATCCAATGCTTCTCATTTAATTAAATAAGTTTTCAATTCTGACATCTAAAATATATTGCATTAAATTTTATTTTGTTCTTGGGTCTCATTGTGGTAATTATTCTGCCTTTCCTGTTCTTAATACAAACTTATTTTTAATTCTTTTCTAATGTACTTTGGAATTTATATAAAATATATAAAGCCTACAAATAGAAAATTTATTGGGAGTGAAGAAAATTAGGAAATTTAAAGGTTAAAATATTTTCTTAAATTTTTTAATTTTTAAATTTTTATCACTTTAAGCACTGTGGCTTATGTAGTTGCTCTTAATACTTTTGTTTCTGTCTTTCCATGTTCCAACACAAATCCAACCTCCAGTGTAAAATTTCCTCTACTATTGATCTCGTATTCCTACCCACTTGCCACCTGGCAAGCAAATAATAATTTACTTTATATTGCTTGTTTACAACTAATGGAATTAGTTGTAATGGAATTAGTGGTAATGGAATTATGAAAACAAAAAACCTATAGCACCAAAGCCATATTATCATAAAAACTAAATTTAGCAGTCTTGTGCTGCTGACATATGCAAGCCACATGGTCCAAGAATTCTATGTTCTATGTGATCTGTGCGCTGTAACTATGGCTGCCAGGCTTTCCAGATGTATGAAAGGGTGGGTGGAGTGTACCTGCACTCACTCTAACAAAGTCCTGAAGATCTCAGCTTCAAAACTGGTAAACTTGGAATTTTGGTCAATTGGACATCTTTGCAGATCTCAGAGGAAAAGCAGTGAAAATGGGCCATTAGTGTGGTGGTGATTTGTGGGTTATGGGTACAATTGCCAAGATATTGGTAGGTGGGATTTTGGCCTCCTCCTCTTCTTTTGTAGAGAGTGCCCCAGCTTCTAGCCATAAGATTGTTCTGCCTGTGATTTTTGGAGGCTTGCTTTGTATCTCTTGAGAAAAACGTAAGTCTATGGAGCTGGCTGATGAAGGGACAAGAAAATAGCTGTGGATAAAGAGAAAAATCTTAACAGGACTATATAAGTAAAATTTAATCATACAGAAGGGAGTATTAGTTTTATATTAGAAAATATTATACTCTACTACTTAAATGTCTACATAAATGTCAGAGATCTACCTGGGTGGTATGGGTTGCATCTGGGGGATATTGGTGGAAGGATATTGAAACGAGTGATGGGATTGGCCCTGATTCATTGTATAATTGAAAACCAACTATGAAGGTCTTTGAAAAATCACGCTGGTTTCAATAAAATAAAAATAAAAATTAAATAATAGATTATAATAAAATCTCTGCAGATGTATAAAAACTAATAAGATCTAGAACAATTAATATAAATGAAATGTTAATTTATTATTAAATATGTATAAAATCTCTTAGAAAGCTATGAGTAAACATACATATCAAAATTAATTCTATTTTTTAGAGTTTTATTTTAAAAGATTGCCTATATTTAAAGTTTGCTGAGTATAATATTGATGTTTGAACTTT